>NC_142143.1:16066818-16218333 GCF_024610735.1 Ursus americanus | reverse complement strand
TGAGGACACCAGTCAGACTGGATTCAAGCCCATCCTAATGACCTCATTGTACCTTAATTGCTTCTCTAAAGACCCTGTCTCTAAACACAGTCACATTGTGAGTCCTTTCTGCTAGGGCTTCACCAAGTGAATTTTAAAGGGACATGATTCAGCCCTTTGCACCCACATATCCCTATGTACTTTCTTCTTTTCTACGAGCTGTACGTACTTGTGTAGAGCCACATGTGAGGTGACTGTCACATCACAGAGCACCAACACCAATGCGACCCATCCTGCTGACGAGGCATGCGTCCTCCTCTTCCTCAACTTTTCCATCAGAAAAATTTAAGCTCCTTCTTCGGTCAAAGGCTTACTGATGATCACTTTCCCCAGTTCTAACCTCCAACTACATTTTAAGGACAAGTTTTTCCCAGCGTAGAAAAATCACTTAAATGCTTTCAATGCCCTATACATATTTAAACATGGGGGGAGAAGGAGTGGTGGGGAGCAATTAACCTAAATGTTCTCCCAAGGGGACCGATTAAGTATGTTACTGCGGAGCCATAATGTGGAATCTGACATAGTCTTAAAAGATGGGTTGTTGAGAAATACTTAGGGACCTGAAAGTTCTGTACCATATTGTTATAGAAGAAGAAAGCAAGTTACAAAACAAAATTTATTCACTCATTTAATGCTATTTATTGAGCGCCTACTATAGACCAGTCACTGCTTTAGACTGTGGACATTCAGGGATGAACTAAACAAAACGTCTACCTTCCTGGTGCTTAAATTGCAGCAGAGAATGCCTGCAAGAAACAGACAACTCCGGGTACATCAGGTGGTGTTATGCACTGAAAAAAAAATAAAGCAGAGCAAGGGAATAGAAGAATGAAAAAGGAAGCGGTTATTTCAGCTTGTGGGTCAGGAAGTCTTGGAGGAGGTGACATTTGAGCTGTGAGTTGGAGAAGATGAGGGAGTTAGTCACTGGTATATCTAGGAGAAGAACATTCCACGAAGAGGGAACAGCCAGTGCAAAGGGCCAGGAGATGCAAACATGCCTGGTGTGCTTGGAGAATCTCCAGGGGGCCGGTGGGGCCGGAGTGGAATGAAATAATGGCTTTTCCACCAGGAGTGGCATAATGTCAACTCTGTGGAAATAAAAAGCAAATGCCAAGAAAAAAACTTGGAAAGACATGTATCAGGATTGTGACATTCTAGGTAACATGTATGCCCTTCCCTTTGATTGTTGTAAGATTTTAGATCTTTTACTACGTGTGTGTTACTTTAAAAAGAAAAACGTAAACGTTTTGGTATGAAATTTGCCATGGGGCTCATTACCTTTGCCTGGAAGCTCTCACTGAGATCTCCGGGCCTGGGTCTCCAGACAACCGCTCAGGCTCTGCATCATTCCAGGAACAGAGGAGAACCCCTAGTTGGAAAAGTCAGAGGGAAGTGTTTTGCAGATACTCGCAGACAACCAGAGCAGCCCTGATTTACAGTTAGTGGTGAAGGTGTTAATGTCTCCTCTCAATGGCATCTCTGCTATTGATAAGTGTTGGCTGAGTCTAATGACAACCTAATTGGCAACAGAGATCGGAACAGATGTCTCACCTAATAAAAAGCCTTTGTGTCCACAGGCTGACCCCTTCTGGTCTTAGCTGAGCTTTGGTTCTGTGCATGATCCTTTTTGGCAATTGTCATTAATCACACATGCTCACTGATCGTGGCTTGCTGTGTACCAAGCGTACTGGATAGACCTGGGCCAGCTGAGCACGCCCACACTGGCTTTCCCCGAACTCTAACCTAGGCCATGTCTTCTGTCACCTCATTTAATACACACACAGGTTAGACTCTTCGCCCATCCGTTTGCCCTGTGAGTCCTTGGTGGTTTTACAAAGGATCCTCCATCCTCCAGATGTAGGTAAGAGAAGAGATTGTTACTGGCTCTTAGTGCAAACAAGGAGGGGCTGTGTGTGGTATGAAGTGAGTTGGCCTGAGGTCCCATCCTGCGGTAGAAATGGAACCAAGGACTTCCTGTCTAGGGAGGGAAGAAAAGAAAGTACGTTGGAGCACAGATATCTCCTTTCCCTCCTTCTGAATGTATACCCGACTGGGTGAGGTCAAGACAGTGGTAATCAGCTTGCAAAGGCAAAGGCATTTTACCTTCCAAATTTCTGGTTGAATTAAGTTCAACATATTGATGAACAAAGTACACTGTTGGTAAGAGAATAACCTCTTTGCTTATGGAGGCCTAAACAACCAGCTAACACAGTTGAGGAACATTATATGAAGACCAAATGTCTAGGAAGCAGCATTCAGAACACTAAGTAGAACATTCCCTTTAGAACTAAAACCTTGAAAGGTGTATATCCTGTAATCCTAATTCCAAAATTTGTAAGTAGTCAATGAAAAAGGAAAAAAGTTCCACAGTCGATTAAATTTGGGCCTTGTTAAGTTAGACAAATTTAGCCAGATTTGCTTTTCTACAGAACTTATCAGAGCCTTCAATGTAGAACATAATTAATGGAAGTGTATTACTTTGACTCAATCTTCCTTTTTAAATTTTTTTTTATTTTTTAAAAGATTTTATTGACTTATTTGTCAGAGAGAGAGAGAGCACAAGTAGGGGGAGCAGCAAGCAGAGCAGGCAGAGGGAGAAGCAGGCTCCCCACTGAGCAAGAAGCCTGATATGGGACTCAATCCCAGGCAGCCACTTAACCAACTGAGCCACCCAGGCATCCCTCTTTTTTTTTTCAATTGACAGAGAGAGCGTGAGCAGGGGGAGGGGCAGATGTCTCTGGGGAGGGAGAAAGAGAATCTCAAGTAGACTCCATGCTGAGCTCAACACGGGGCTCGATCTCATGACTCTGAGATTATGACCTGAGCTGAAATCAAGATTTGGACACTTAATTGACTGAGCCACCCAGGTGCCCCTTGACTCAACTTTTTTTAATAAAAGAGTTGTAGTAGGCACAATACAGGTCAATCTTTTTTTTTTTTTTTCAAGATTTATTTATTTGAGAGTGAGATCTTGAGAGAGAAGTCTTGAGAATGAGAGAGCACAAGCAGGGGGAGAGGTAGAGGGAGAGGGAGAAGCAGACTCCCCACTGAGCAAGGAGCCCGATGTGGGGCTTGATCCCAGGACCCTGGGATCATGACCTGAGCTAAAGGCAGAAGCTTAACCCACTGAGTCACCCAGGCGCCCCCAGGTCAATCTTAATACAGAAACTGACAGCATATCTTTTTTCTAATTTTTGGTAACTGATGTTTCACCAATTTCTGCTGTTAAAAGAAAGGTTGCATTGTTCAGCCTCCCGGTTAGGTTCACCAGTTATAAACATACTTTTCTGAATCAACTCAGTGTTCTGAATCAATGAATGGGCAGATAGATGGATGAAATGAGGTGGGATGGGATGGAACGGGATGGAAAAGTGTGGCAGCAAAATGTTCTCAAGAGTCTTGTTGCTTCCCCTCCAGCTCTATTTTTATTGTTGTGTGATTCTGGGCCATTTCCTGTTATTATTACACTTATTGTTGTCAGAGGAAGCCAATTCATTTTAATATTAGCCTGAGCAAAACATAATGAGGAAGAGAATCTGCTACCAAAAAGGAAACATGTATGTGCTGCTTTGCATTCCAAAGCCTAGTACTCAGATAAAGAAAACATCCAAAGTGCTCTCCACACAGTCTCAAAACATCCTGCCCGGCCAATGAGAAATTCAGTCACATCAAGGAAAAACCGCCTGAGAACCAGATGATTTACCAAGCTCTTCGCTACTCCTATTTTTATTTTGGAAGGGGAAAGAGGTGACGATGGAGAAGGGGAGAGTTAAGAAGTGGGCCAGAGTGGGAACAGCTTGGAGCACCGACGTCGCCAGACCCCAGGCTGAAGGGCGAACTGCTGGCCATCTTCCCTTAGATTGCCCGGGCAGCCAACGCCACCACTGACGTTCTCCTCCTGTGAACGGAGAGCCTCTGAAAACTTGAAAGTCTGTCCTATCCACAGGCCAACGCTTCTTTTTCTCTTCTCTCGCTCTCCTTCCTTTCCCAAGTGTGTCCGCTGAATTGCGTGCAATGTCCGCTAATCTTGGAAGGATCGCTATTTTCTGGGCATGCGCAGGAGATGTGACCGGTAGTGAGAAGAGGAGGGACAGGGACCCAGCCGGGGAGGAGCCCAACTCTGGGCCAGGCTGGGTTAAACCTTTTCACATAATGTATTCGATGCTCACAGTAATAATCTGGTAGGTATTGTGATTGCCCCCCCATGCTACAGTTGAGGAAATCAAGGCTTAGTAAGGCTAAGGAGGTTGCCTTCCCAAGGTTACCCGGCTACCAAGTGTTAGAGGCCCGGTTTAAATAGAGGCAGGTTTGCTGACTTTCCAAACCAATGCTTTTAACCACAGTCCCACTGTTCTTCACTTACCTTTGTCAAGCCTCAACGTTCTCATTCACGAAATAGACATTATCCTTGTTTTTGCCTTTATCCTTCTTATTGTTTATTCTCTTCACAGTGGCCAGGTAGGACTAGGCTCGGCTGCCAAAAACAGAGACACAAAATACATGTCTGGCGGCCACTTGGATGGGAAGACATGGACCTGCTCCATAAAGTCTTCAGGGCCTTCAGATTCTCCCAACACACCATTATCCCGTCCAGAGGGCTGGCCCTTGTCCTCACGGTCCAACATAGCATGCTCCAACCATCACATATGCATTCCACGCAGAGGATAAAGAACAGAGCGAAAAAGAAAAGGGCAAAAACATATAAATGGCCTATGTTTTAGGCATGATTTTCTGAAGCACCACACCATACTTATCGCCCTCCGGTCAGACTTGAGTTCTCTGGCTACAACTACCTGCAAGAGATGCTGGAAAATATGGTCTTTATTTTTATTCTGGGATGCCATGTGTCCAGCTAAAAACTTGGGTTTTCCATTATTATGCAAGAAAGAGGAAATGGGTACCGGGGACAGTGCGGTCTCTGCCAGAGTAACCCTTCTGAAATGTGAGTTGGGTCACGTTGCTCGTTCTGCTTAACAAGTTGTGGAAAGCCTGCCCACTCATTGGGGCTAGAAGCGCAAGCCTTTGCAGCCTGCGACAGGGCCTTACATGTCTTGTCTCCCTTATCTCTCTGACCTCATTTCCTGCGGCTCTCTGCCTTGCTTACTCTGCTTCTGCCACGCTGGCCTCCTCGCTGCTTTTCTAACAGCCAAACACATTCCTGCCTAAATGTTCCTTCTGAGCCTCTGAAAGCCTCCTCCCTGGGGGAATCTGCTCATCTCAGTTCCTCAGGGCTCAACTCAAACAGCACTTCATCAGAGACCACCCTATAGAAAAGCACATCCCCCTCGACTCTGTCCCCCTTATCTTGCTTTATTTTTGTTTTCTGCTTTTATCCCCACCTTTCCCCATCTGACATACTCTTTATTTGTTCACATTTGCTCATCGTCTTTTTCCCCTATTACAACAGAAGCACAAGGATTTCGGGGACTTCATCTGTTGTCTTTGACGTCTTATATCTCCAGCACCTAGAATAGCGCCCGGCGTCTACTGTCGGCATCCAATAAACATGAGCAGAATAGACGAATGATTGATTGAATAAATCCCATTTCATCTATCTTCAAAAATGCAGGAGAGAATGATTTGTGATAGCCAGTCTAAAAGGGCGTGGAAAATAGAGTCAAATATAAACTAGCACTTTGCTCTTCTTTGATGTTCTCCTGTTTGAAAAAGCCCTCCGTTGACTGAAGAAAATGCAGATGTTGTTGGCCTTTGTTATTTTGAAGTCAGGCATAATGGGATAGAATTTCCAGTCTTTTCTTCCCAAAGCACCAGGACTGCTTATTCTAAATCCGTTTCTTCCCTGCCTTTAGTTTTGAATGAACCTGGCTTTGCCGCACATAGTTCCCTAATATATCACTTTGATGGCTTATTTCACCCTAAGTAGCATGGAATTGAAGTCTGAGACTGTATCAGGCAAATTTCAGAGCTCCTTGTCTTCCCTTTGTGGCATCGCAGTGGGGGAGAGTTGTCAAGCTGTGCTTGGCCAAGTTAAATGGGGAGACCAGATGGTCAGAAAGAAAGGAATTTTGGTTCAGGTTTAGGAGGAGGAAAGGTGGGAGCCAAAAACTCCTGCATAGTTTTTGACCAAGAGATCAGAGTACTCAGCACTGGGGTGCATTAGTGAATGGTGGGGTCCACAAGCAAATGTTTGCAAGATTGGAGTTCCTTTTCATGTTAATCTCCTGTGACTTTCTGCCAAAACATCAAAAAACCATCTCCCAGTGCTGGGGTTTGGGTTGTATGTCGCTTTTCGTTTCTAGAGACAGAGAAATGAATTTATGTTAAACACAACGGAAAGAAGAAAAAAAAACCAAAACAGGAGGTAATGAAGTCACTTTGAGGTTTTGCTTGTAGGGGGCAATTTTAGGGAGAAAAGCAAACCAAAAGTCCAAAATCAGGGAGGAAAGGTTTGACGGGAAACAATGGAGCAATGGGGAAAGGCCATTTTTAGGAGGATCTCTCTTGCTCTACACAGAAAAGGCAAGTGGTGCAGAAAGCCAGAGGCCACTCCAAGTTGAACTGAGAAGTGGCAATCTGAGCCGTCTGGCACTGAAGTGGGGTCAGGAGGCAAGAGATA
The DNA here is from genome assembly GCF_024610735.1 of Ursus americanus. Classification (NCBI taxonomy): domain Eukaryota; kingdom Metazoa; phylum Chordata; class Mammalia; order Carnivora; family Ursidae; genus Ursus; species Ursus americanus. The sequence goes on along the minus strand of NC_142143.1, from coordinate 16,211,717 downwards.
GAAAGTCAGGCAGTCGAAGGTGGCAGGGATCCAGGCAGGAAACAGGCCGAGTGTGAACAAGGGTCTTCGTGGTCGGGACAGATGCAACAAGAGATGTGAGGGACATACTGCTGACAAAGCCTGACTCCTTCATGTTCTCTGATAAAGTACCTCATTGCCGCTGGCGTTCAGCAGGCCTCGTGTTTCTTGTACTTGTAGGCTGTGCTGGAAATAGAAGGGCAGGACCTCTGCTCCGTGGTCTCAGAGCTTAAATGTGAAAGGCAGAAGCCTGAGATGCTGACTTGAGAGAATGGGGCTGGCTGAACATCTCTGGTTTTCACTAGATTGTCTCTGGTGGCCAGGGTGACCTCATGACCACGTGCCGTGTCTCTAGCTGAGATGTAAGCCACTGGCCCATCAGGGCTCTGATTGGAGTGCATCAACCGTATGGCGTAAACATGGGATGAATCACAGCCACCTCTGCAGGCGTGAGGGGCCGGGGCTCCGTGTGGTGGATTGGCTTGCTCATGGTCTCTTGGCTAGACGATTGTAATCCTGGACTAAAACAGGGCGCTCCATCACCTACCACGCTGTCTCTCCACCACGTGATTTATGTGAGTCAGTTAGCAGCGCTGATGGCCGTGTGTGCTTTGCTAGATGCTTCAGGGAGAGGCGAGAGAGCAACCCAGAGGTGACCCTTCTTCCCCGGAGGCTTCTGCTCTAAAATGGGAGACAGTACAAAGGCAGATCAATGAATCCATGTACAGATGCTCCCACAAGCGTACGCTGAACAAGATGTTTGGACACATTCATACCTCCCAAGGGTGTTGTTGGAAGGTCTGGAAGTAAATCTCTGGAGATCTGAAGAGACTCAGAAAACTGACCCATTGGCTTGACTGTGAGGCTTATCCAGATAAGGGGGAGTTATGTAGGTGGCAGCCCAGATGGGGCCAAAAGGTGCATTTGACTAGAGGGAAGGGATTTGGGATCGAGAGTTGAGCAGTTGTCAGGCAGCAAAGAAATTAAACAGTCTTACTTCTCTGGGGTGATTTCTCTGCTGAGATAATGGGATGCTTCACTCTTGTAACTGGGATCCAGATACAGACAGATGTCTGGGAAAAACTGGTCCCAACTTGTCGTCTCGCTTTCCTCTCATGACTTTCTAGTGTGGTGTATGTCTGACTTTGAATGACCAGGGCTCTTAGAAATACAAATGCCACCTGGGTCTGGAAAATCCACAAGCCCAGGGATGCTGCATGGGAAAAGACGAAAGGAAAGCCTAACATCGAGTTGAGGGTTTGTCGTTGGGTCACACTAACCTTTTGCTGGACATGCTCAGATTACCTGTATGGAAAGTGTCGCTGGGCAAACACCACAAGACCCATCTTTTCATTACATGGTGACCTCATTATCTGGTAAAAACATCCTGATATCTCCTTGGGAAAACATCTGTCTCCAACATGGACAGTTTGAAGGGTCAAGATCCCCCCTTGGTTCTGGTCCAGGGAGCCTGAAACTGAAGCAGGGCCAATCCCTCCTCCCTGAAGCTGAGTCTTGAGCAGAGTGACAATTAGATTGGAGCTCAATCAGATAGATGGTGGTTTTCCAAAGAGACTGCCCATCTGTGCTATTCCCAAAACCCCTCCAGGCCTACAACTCCAGCTTTACCTTCTGTTCTCTGACCTGCTTCCTACTCTTCCTCCAATTCCTTTTTTTCATTGGACAAAATCTGTTTCTGTTGCCCTCAATCAAAGAACTTCAAGGGATAAACAAGTAAAATCATAAACATATTTTCAGGTGTTCAGGATGCACCTCCCTTTGCCCATCCTCCAGCCCACCTGTCTCGGAACCCCCTTAAGGGGTGGGAGCCCTTCCCATGAGCCAAGGGTGCCAAAAATGGAATGTATAACACCAAAGGGTTGAAACAATCAGTGATGATGGAGGCTTCTATTTCAGAATAATTACCAACTAATAACTGCCCCTTGACCTCCGTGTCTAGTACAGCACTAATCACAGGGCTGGTTTAAATCTCAGCAGTAAATTTATAGGCCATGTGCTCGAAACTATTTCCAGTTATCCATGGAATTTCTATTTCTATTTCCTAATGTTAAAAGCCAGAGCAGTAAAAGGTATTCTGCACATCACCATTATAACATGTACATCCTGGAAACTTAAATGGTCAACACAGTGATGGAATGCCTGGTAACCTCTAAAATCTCTTGCTAAGAGAGCTGGCTTTTTATTTCTATCATATGGAGCCCAAATTCTTTGGCAATGATTGGTAGAGCCCAAAATGTTGATAACACTATTTATTGCTAAATTCAAAGGTGTCTGGAAAGGAAGGAGATTTTCACAGCTCTGGAATTACATGGAAATCTACTGCAAACGAGACAAGGTGGAATCAGAGTGGCATCTTCGGATGCTGGAAGGGCTGCACTGGGAGCGGACAGAGAAAGGCTTCAGTTCCAGGTGGCCCTGAGTTCACCTTCCATTTATGTGTTTCCTTTGGGTCCAGTTCTAGGAGGTCTGGCTTTGAGGTTCACAGCTTAACCCCCCAAATCATGTCTCTGTCTGGCATAGGCTGGGCATGATTGGAGTGTCTTAATATACTAAATCATGCCAGTGGAAAGGTGGGAAATAAACAGTAATGGAAAACTTTAGTGAAAATAACAATTCAGTCTATTTGTAGCTACCTTTATCTGCCCCATCGGAATGCCACTTTTTCTTGTACCTCCATAGCTGACTCCTAGCGTCCTATACTGCTAACCTGGAAACCTCACTGTTCTTCTGTATTGAGAGACAACTGTTTGCATGGAGATAACTGTTGTCATTCCATCGAGACTGCATGCAAGTTGTATCAGTCAGGGTTCAATCAGGGATGCACAGTAACAATGAATATGATGGGAAAAAGGGGTTTATTATGGGACTTAGACCCTCACAAGTGTGAGAAAAGCTGGAAGATTGAAGGTAAAAGAGAACAGAAGTATCAGAGAAAGAGCCACTGACCAGCCCCCCAGAAGCCTAGGCGCATGTGGGCAAGCGGCATTTGCAGGGAGCTATGAGAAGCCAAGTGCATCCAGCCCTCGCGGTGGACAGCAGAGGGAGAGCTCTCTAGGAGGGCAAATTGATGGCTTTGTGCTACTGCATCTCTGAGCCCATAGCTGAGAATTGGTCAGCAGGTGAGCAATCAAGAATATGAGCTAGATGTGGAGCAAGGAAGACCCAAGAGTAAGGCAGGACTCACTGAGGATCTCTTCTGTCTCTCCAGCACCGTATCTGAATGCATATTGTATGCCTGTTGAGAGTAATGGCCAATGATTTACTTCCACCTTCAAGATATTGAATGAATTCCTCTTTTGGCCAACTCTAACCTGGAACCATGCCGATGAGGGAGAAGCAGAAGATGGAATTTTGAGAAAGTTTCTAGCTTAACCAAGTTGACAGTGTAACGCTTTAGAACAGTGCAATTCTTATCAACTTAGTATATCTCTTTTTCTCTATATTTAGCTTCCAGATAAAGACAATGTAAAATCATGCTTTCTTTTAACATGATGCAACTATTCTTTGTACAAATGAAAACAGGCTAACTGTCTCCAAGATAATACAGCTGGGTGCATCTTTGGGTTACACTCACTATCATCACTAGCTGAATCATACTCTTCTCTTAATATCTTGTACCTTAAATATCAAGATATAAGGCTTACCACTTTTATCACATCTTATGTTGCATAGTAAATGAATGGGATTAAGAGGGAAAAGAAATAAAAAGTATGTAAAAGTATACACACATATATCCATATAGATAGATACACACAAATATATCAAAGAAAAGAAGAAATTCTGACAACTATTAGAGTCACTGTTTCTGCAACTGGTCATATTATCATAGCTGATATTTATAATTTCTTCCTTCCATGATCGTTTCTGCATTTGCTTTGCCCTCAGGAAGCACCACAGCTCGTCCTAGATTGTAGTCTAACGGAATGGTCCAAGCTCTGATTCTGCTAGAGGTCTTATCTTTATTGGGTTGTAGCTTCCCATTAGTTTTTATCACAGGGCGTGATATTACTAAGGGAGGTCCCAAAGATTGCCTGCATTCCAGACAGACTCTTCCCTGCCCTCAATGTGTGGTAGTGACTCAGTTTCCCCTTGATAGGGTCAATCCCCTTGACCAGTACAGTCACCCCCTTCCTTGCTTGTTGGCTTCCTAGCATGAGGACCTTGGAGTGGCCAGGTAAAGGCTAGTTTATAGTTAATTGAACTATTCTGAGTGCCTGGTGGACACTCCCCTGTCAGAAGCAGCCCAATCTGTTCATGTTTTAGCAAAGCTACAGATATTTTCTTGGATTCTCCTTTGGAGCAGCTTCTAAATTCTCTCTGAGATGTGAACTTGGAATTCAAGGCATCTTAGGTCTTTGACAAAAAAAGTTCCACTTGGGAAACTAAAGAAAGAAAAAGAAAAAGAGAGAAGAGGGAGAGGAAGAGGAGGGAAGGAAGATGTTGTCTCCTTCAGGGAAGGTAGGCTTTCCCAGATAGGATGATGTCACAGTTGTTTCATGTCATTGACCCTAGAGCCACCACCATATGTGTTGCTTATGGATCTGCACCTCTGTTTTCTCATTTGATATATCATGAACAACATGAATATGAGAAATCTATGCTTGAGAGCAGTGAGATCATGGGATTCTTGGGAGCTAGAGCTGTGTCAATTCAGAAATGTGAAATAATTCTGGAAACAAAAACAGAAAAACCACTTTCCAGTCTTGGGCAGGGATTTTTAAATTTTAATTATTTTTACGAGGCTAAAAATAACAAGAATTGTAGTTTGTCAAAATATTTAACACTTAGTTCAAGACAGAAATTGGTAGGGTAGGGGAAAGACTAGCATTGGCTGGGTTTTAACCTATAAATCAAGAGAAATCAACAGAGAATTTAATCCAAACATGTGCTGCACATAGTTTCCACTGGCCTTGTGCTACCAAGGTTAGAATTATGGTTGGGTTCACTAATGAGAAAGTGAAAAATTGATGACATCTGCCCTCTGTGGTCTTTTTGCTTTTCTAATAGCTACTGCAGAAGCCTTGGCACTCTGTGATGTAGACTTCAGAGGTATGATGTAATCTGTCACGTGGGGGTTGAACAATGTGAAACCAGAACTCAGTCCATGCTCCTAGGACTCTTGTAAACACCTTCCTGTTGCTACTGACAAGATCAGACACCCTGGATATCCTGTGGGACATTGTCCTGAATGATGGAAAATCACTAAGATGGCAGGAAGTCTTAAGAGTCATAATGAAGCAAGGAAAATTAGGGCATCTTTGCTTCCCATCACCTCACCTCCTTCATTCACTAATTCATTTACTCAACAAGTATTAACACTGTAGCAGATGCCGATGGCGCCTGCCCACATCCTTTGGATCTCATCACTTTGGTGCATTGCAGCCAACTTCCTCTGCCCGTACCTGTGTCTCTTTACCTGAGAAATTTCTCCAAGGCCACTGTGTCTGCCCTCACTGACAGATGAAGTGATAAAGGGTTGATGTCCCCTGGGAGGATTCCTCCACCAATGACTGATGAGAGTTTACTTCTAAATACCCCAGCATCCTCACTCTTGAGGTGGGATAACACTAAAGCACATTTTCTATACCATTCCACAGTGTTGCCCCAAGGCAATGGGCTCCAGGGGCCCACAATTTTAGCTTGTCTGAAAAGATACCCTTTTGTAGGCTCCCTTCCCTTCCCTTCCCTTCCCTTCCCTTCCCTTCCCTTCCCTTCCCTTCCCTTCCCTTCCCTTCCCTTCCCTTCCCTTCCCTGTACACCTCCCCAGTCCACTACCGGGGGTTCCTGCACTTCTCTCTCAAATGAACCACTTCCACTCAAATCCTTGTCTAGAGTCTGCTTCTGGGGAATGCGCACACCTATTATGTACCAGGCATGGTGTGGGGATTTATTGATTGAAGAACCACCAGATTATAAGATTTCAGACACCAGCGACAGGTTGGTAGGAAGATATTTGATGGAAGTTTGAGAGCATATCCTAAAAACTAATGCTAGTTTAGTTTGTGTGAAGTTAAATCTCACCAAGCACTCAAAATGTGGCTTGGCATATAGTAGAAACGAAATAATTGTTAGTTGTTGTATTTATCGCTCTGCTGACTTAAGGCATCGGGTGTTTATCAGTACGTTGTTAAAATATAAGTTCCCACTGGGGATTCAGGAGTGCACCTGTCGTAATGAGTACAGGGCAATATATGGAACTGTTGAATCACTATATTGTGCTCCTGAAACTAATATAACACTCTGGGTTAACCAACTGGAATTAAAATAAAAACTTAATAAAAAAATAAGTGAGGAATGAAAATAAATAAATTCCCATCCAAAGGTGTTACATTGGTTCTTGGCTGCCATCAACACCTTAGAAAGAATAGATCTTTCAGAGAAGCTTCGGTCACTTTTCTACACAAAATGCTGAGGAAACTTGAAAGGTGGCAGTGGGAGAAGGGAGAGCTGGTGACAGGGCAGCTGGATGGGGAAGGCATGGGACAGTCCAGTGAGGCCTCCTGCCTGGCAAGCACCAGCCTGGGACTCTCTCTGGACAGCCTGGGTACTGAGGCACATTCCAAGGCAGGTGAATCCCGGCTTCTCTGAGTCCAAAGCCCTCAACAGAAAAATGGCAGTGTCAAGATTTGAACCCAGGTCACTCATTTTTTTCATTTATCATTTTGATGCATTTATTCACCACATAGTTATTTAAATCAACAATTCAGAGACTGTCAGAGGACTCCTAGTGGGAGGACACATATTTATGGACCAGTGGTGTGTGAATACAATATCTTAAGTGCTTTGATAGAAAGTGTGTATGGTTCAGAAGTGAGGGAATGGTGCCTTCCACTCAGTTGAGAAGAGAAGGCCTAACTTGGTTGTGACAGGCAGCTGACCCTGTAGGTCACATTACCTCCACTTCCCTCCTTTGCCTCCCACGTGCTGGGGTGTAGACAAGTCAGTTCATTTCTCTGCACTTCACTTGGGCTCTTCAGCTGTGCTGTGGGGAGGATCCCGACCGCATGCTCACAGGGCCGCTCTGAGCATTGCAGAAGTGTCGGTATGGGGAGCAGCTCAGCTGTAGATCTATAGATGCCAATTTCCTTCCATCCCTCCTCCGGCCTGAAAAGCGCAAGATGCGAACAGGCAAACTACCCAGCGACATATGGACTATAGAGACTGACAGGTCTGAGAGTAGACGAGCTGCTCTGGGCCGGAGGGAGCCCTGACACAGCTGTATGGGGACATCAGCAGGAGAGCACCGAGAGTGAGGGGTGAGCTCCTGAGGCACACAGCCTGGGTCCAAATCTTGGCCTCATTCCGTACCGACTATGTGATCTTGGGCACGTCCCTGAAGTCTATGAGCTTGTTACTTCATCAATGCAACGCGAGCGATAGTATTAATAGTTCTCACCTCCAAGGGTTGGTATAAAAATGAAATGAGATGATTAAATGCCTAGCATGTCGTAAGCATGCAATAGATGGAGTTATAATTTAGAAGGGATTCCTGGCAGAGGAGAAATCATCTCTATATTTCTATATCTGGAGGGCCATGATTGAGCAATCTCTTGGAGAAGTGGGATAGGGTCTGCCTGGTCAATGCTTTTGTTTTAGGGAGCTTTTGTGTTTTGACTCGCTGGCTGCAGACATTGGCAATGCCCTGCCCACATGCCCTAGACATTCTCCACACTCTGACGGCTATTTACCGACCACACCTGCAATTCTCAGCCCAAGAGGATGGAGCTTGTTCTGCATTCCCGGCAGACTGAATGTGCCCTCGGCCCACGACAAAGGAGAGCTGATGATGGATAAACACGCCAGCTTCCTTGCTCTCCTGTTGGGGTGTGACCCTGGGACATTTCCACAATGAACTCAATGGTCATCCGGAAGGGTTGAGCTCCACTTGCCCACAGTGGTAACTAACTGAACAACACACCCCTTTATTAGCTTCTTTCCCTTCTTCTCACTCCTTTACTTCCCTACCAGCATATTCGAGGATCACTTCCTTAGGAAATTCGTTGCATTAAAAAGCCTATGTTCTGACTGTGTTTTGGGGGGAACCTAAACTGAGACACCCATTGATAGGCACCTTTAAACAAGTTCAGCACAGGCCAAGTGAAGTGCAAGGTCATACCTGTGTCCAATCATGACTGTCTAGACAGCCAGCTCAGGTCCAAGCAAATTTTTGCTTGCCTGAATTATTTGGGTTGGCTCGCCCAGGCAGCCCTGGACTCCCTCCAAAATTCTTCCAGCCCCCGCTTCCCTTTAGTTTTAGAGACTTAACCTCCGAAGCTGGCGGGCCTCAAATGGGAACTGCATATGATTCTGTGAAGGGCAAATGTGGGCTGCTTCTCTGAGCAAACACGGGATGGAAACACGGCTTTTCTCTTGGACTTCAGCTGCAACACCAAGGCCCTCCCATCTCTTCTGAGCCCGGAGATGAGACCCAAACCATTATTTCTCTGGAATCAATGCTATTATCAAAGGTGAGATGGTAACAAAACATGGGAAGTATGCATGGAAATGGGGGCAAGTTGTTACCATTTGGAAGCACTCACGGCAGGCCCACCCTTGTCTGTAATTCCTATCCGGGTTCTGAGTTATGCATATAGCTCTGTTCAGCACAGCTGATGTGATTCATGCGTTTATAAGGGTGCCGAGGCTCTCATGAGAAAGCTTCCAGCTAAGCAGATGGGGAATACCAAATCCAATTCAAGTTCAGAGGTGGAGACCCAATCCCGAGTTCAATACCAGGAGCTCTTTCTCTCCACATAAAGTCCTTGAAGAAGAGGGGAGGGGAGAGGAACTGAGAACTCAGCATTGCAGATCTGGAAATGAGGGGGCAGGGGTTTCAAAAGGGAACAGAGGCCAATGAGACAGTAAATAAAGGTGAGCATTTTTTGAGGACTTCACATGGGTCAAGCAATTGAGCTAAGTAAGCACATTATACACGTAATGGTACTTAGTCTCAGTCTCTTTGTCTCTGTCTGTGTCTTTGTCTCTCTCCTTATTATCCCTGCTTTAGTGATGGAGAAGATGAACTTTGGAGAGAATAACTTTGTGCCCAAGATCACCTGCCTACTCAGTAAGGAAGATGAGACTTGACCCAGGTTTATCTGACCCCAAATTTATGTTCTTTCCCACTATATTCAGAGAGTTTGACTCAGAACAGCCATGGATGGTGATTTTTCTAGTCTTCCTCATTACCAGGACTGGTGATAAATATTTGTGGCGTACTCGTATGCTAAGTACAGTTACGGAAGATGTAAAGATAAATAAAACATGGGCCCATCCTCCTTGCAATCACTTTGAATTTTTCCTTTTGACCTTTTAAACACCACATTCAATTATTCAACAAGCTTCTTTCACAAAGTATCCCAGACTTTGCCCTCCCTCTTGACTTCTCCAGTCGCTAGGTATACAGGCCTTCATCACGTCCCTTCTGATGGTACCACAGCCTCAGCCCCTTGGCTGGCCTCTCTTTGCCTTCAGTTTTCTGGCGGGTAACCTTTTGAATCATGACCTTCATAACGTTACACAGGCAAAAGCTGGCACCCAGTCCTTCCACTATTGTTAAGGCTATGGAGAGAGTTTAGGCCTGGGAAATGAGAGGCCCTGACTCTGAACCTTGCCTGCTACTGACTGCTGGCTGACCTTGGGAAAGTTACTCCTCTCTTATTTTGGGGCTCAGGTCCTGATCTGTAAAATGCAAGAACTGGGGACTTAGGGGTTTTGGGACATGCTTCACGGACCTCTTCATAGGATTCATTCATTCATTCATTTTAAAAATTTAATTTCAATTAGCCAACATATAGTACATCATTAGTTTCAGAGGTAGAGTTCAGTAATCCATCAGTTGCATATAACACCCAGTGCTCATCACATCACATGCTCTCCTTAATGCTCATCACCCAGTTACCCCATCCCCCTACCCATCTCCCCTCCAGCAACCCTCTGTTTCCCATAGTCAAGAGTCTCTCATGGTTTGGCTCCATCTCTGATTTCTTCCCATTCCATTTTTCCCTCCCTTCCCCTATGATCCTCTGTGCTGTTTCTTATATTCAATTCATTCATTCATTCATTCATTCATTCATTCATTCATTCATTCATTCTTAAGCTTCTGCTGTGTGCCAGGCATTGTTCTAAGCACAGGGGATAGAGTGCAAACAAAAGGAGACAAAGTTCCTGCTCTGGCTGAGCCAACTTTCTAATAAGAGAGAACGGTGGTAAGTACTGTATGTCAGATCATGGTAAATGCTAAGAAAAAAAAATAAACAGGGTAAGGACACAGGGAGACAGTGGCCCCATGCTAAATATGGTGGCCAGGGAAGGACTCAAAGTGTGGTGGTAAAAGGGGGTCTGAAGGAAGTGGGGGACAGAGCCCTGTGGATATTTGGGGTAGTGTTCTCCAGGCAGAAGGCAGAGCCAGTCAAAGAGCCTGACGTAGGAGTAAGCTTGACATATTTAAGTAATAAGACAGGAGGCTGGGATGGAGGATCAGTTGTAGAAATGGTGGGAAATGAGAGTTGGCTGGACACATGATCATGGACACCTTGCAAACCTAGGTGGGACTATCGGATCTGACTTGCATTCGTCAGTATGGTGAACAGATGAAAGGACATCAAGGGGGACGTAGGGAGTCCAGTGAGGAGACTCATGCAGAAGCCAGGTTTGAGCTGGTGGTGATCTGGACCAGTGTGGGAACAGTGATAAAGAAACGACCAGATGTGGACTAACACTGACAGGATTTGCTGACAGATTCAACGTGGGGCGAGAGAAAAGGAGACCAGGGCTTGTGGCTTGAGAAACTGGAAAAATTCATCACCATTTATGGAGATGTGAAATCCCAGGGAGAGGAGCAGGTTTGGGTGGGGAGGTAAGGAGTTTGGTGCTGAACGTATGAAGTTCAGTATGAGTGGAGATGTGGTGTAAGGCATTTGGTGTATGGGTCTAGAATCAAGAGAGAAGTCTGGGCTGGAAATATAAATCAGTGAGTCATCAGCATGGAGACGGTGTTTAAAGTCGTGACACTGAAGAGGCTCAGCAGGGCACAAGTATACACAAAGGACAAGGACAGGGCCCTGGGCATGTCAGCCTTTAATACGAGAGGAGAAGAGAAGAGGGAAAACCTTTAAAGGAGGCTTACAGGAGCAAGCAGCAAGAGAGGAGAACCAGAAAGTGGCATGCTGAAAGCTAAGGAGAGTTTTTTTGTTTTTTTGTTTTTTCAAGAAAGAGGAAGTGATGAGCTGTGGCTAGGGCTGCTGACAGGGCAGGAGAGAGGAGGACTGACTACTAATTGACTGGCAAACTGAGAACTGGCCCCTGGATTAGGCGACATGAGGGTGACCTTTGTAGGAGTGGTTTCAGTGCACTGGGTGGGTAACAGAGAAGATAAAGTATGCAGGGCTCTGGACCCCTTGGTCCCTTTCAACCAGAACTTGTACCACACGTGCACACACACAGCCCATCCAGAGCAATATACAGAAAAGGTATCTTAAAGTAGTTATCTTTGTTTTCTGTTTCAACACTTCTTTGTATGAATCCATGCCATTTTCTAGCTAGTCAAAAACACCCAAATTGGCTCCTGGAGTATTGAGAGTGTAGCAGAAATTAAAAGTAAAAGAAACTGTCAATGTTCAGTTTAATTTTAGGATGTCAGATCCCACACTAGAAATATTAGTTTAGAAAGCCAAAGCCTTGCTTTGTGAAGCCAAGTTTTATCAAAAGAAAAAAAAAAGATTCTTGATAATCAGGACATTGGGAGGAGAATGGAGACTTTGTATAAGAACGTGCTTTGTAGGGGCGCCTGGGTGGCACAGCGGTTAGGCGTCTGTCTTCGGCTCAGGGCGTGATCCCTGCATTGTGGGATCGAGCCCCACGTCAGGCTCTTCCACTATGAGCCTGCTTCTTCCTCTCCCACTCCCCCTGCTTGTGTTCCCTCTCTCGCTGGCTGTCTCTATCTCTGTCGAATAAATAAATAAAATCTTAAAAAAAAAAAAAAAAGAATGTGCTTTGTAGAGGAAGAAGGAAGTCCCAGAGCACTCGATCCACCATCCTTGGGGGACTACCTGAGGGTCAGTTGGGCTAGAGTGGGGCTGAAGGAAAAGGATAGGGCATGACCTTGAAGGATATCTTTAAAGTTTTGGACAAGAGGACCAGACTTTGACTGCTCAGGTGAAAGACACATAGAGAGGGCCAGAGATCAATATTGAGAAAATGGCCAGCACCAAGGAGCTTGATGGGGGCCAAGCCATAGTCTGAGAGTATTTGCCTCCCTTTCATGGGCAATGTGAACCACCATCACATGGAAGAAACCGCATGAGCCCTTCTTCTCATTATTGTCTGCTGGGGTTTTTCCATCAACTCTCTGACCATTTCTGCTGGATTTTCTGGCTAAAAAGATTCCTGCCCATGCCCAAAGATTTTGCTCAGTCCCATCCTTACTTCTCCATATGGGCACTCTACTTTTAAATGGCCTATGACGTTCGTAAGCCTCCTGAAACACAGCGTGAGTCAAAAGGAAGTGCCCTAGATACCCAATGGGACTGTGGAAATGTAGGAGGGAAATATTCCAGTGCTAGTACTTGGATTAGGCTAGAAAGTGATGAGACGTATGCAGTTACATAAGATTTCATTGGAAAGAGCTTTTTTCTCTTAAAAATGTTTCAGTCCCCACATGTAAAGGGTTGGAAGTCATCACTTCCAACCTTATAATAAGAAAAAGTTGAACAAACTGAACAAACTGAAAGTCAATAACTTTTCTTGGACCCATCAGAAAGCTGAGGTTGCCAGGTTAGCCAACACCTTGAAATCTAGAGAATTCTGAGAGAAGCCCAAAGAGGGCTTCAAAAGGGGACACAAAACAAGGACAACAGGGAAACTTGAAGCCCCTACAGCTGCAGCAAACATGAAACACAGCTCAATTTGCTGCCAGATTCACAAGAATCCTCTCTCACTAAAGACCGGTTTACTTCAGTTCCCATTACCTGATACAACATATTTAGCTCTCCGCAAAAAATTGTAAGTCATGTTAAAAGGCAAGGCAAATGGTAGCCTGAAGAGTCAAAGTAAGTGTCAGAACGGAACTCAGATATATGTGTTATGTATGTTTTGGAATTATCAGCCAGGGGATCAAGGCCAACATTACTGGTGATGAGTTATGTTGATAGTATCTACTGTTGATATGATGTGATGGGAATGGCACTTTACTTCTGTGGTCTTCCTCCCTGAAGCATGCAGCACCAGTCTAATCTGAGAAAAATATCAGATCTTACCATACTGAGGGCCATTCTACAAAACGTCTGATCAGTACTCTTCAAAACTGGCCTGGTCATGAAAAACAAAAGAAGCACGGAATCCCTCACAGTCAAGAGGAACCTAAGGAGATTTGACCATTAAAGTAATGTGGTGTCCTGGATGGGGTCCTGGGGTAGAAAAATGACATTAGGCCAAAAGTAAGGAAATATGAATAAAGGATGAACTTTAGTTAATACTAACTTATGAATATTGGTTCATTCATTGTATCATATGTACCATACTGATTGAAGATGTTAAAAATAGGGGCAACTGGGTGTAGGGTATATGGAAACTATCTGTACTAGCTTTGCAATTTTTCTGGAAACCTAAAATTATACTAAAAGTAAGGAGTATTAAAAGAAAAAAAAATATGGCAATGCCTGGGCTAATGATCACTGAGGTACCTTCAGCTCTAATCTATGTTTTTTGTTTTGTTTTGTTCTGCCTGTCCTATCTAGGGAACCCAGAGGTCCAACTCATCTTGGTCCACCATAGAAAACCCCTGAGTGTGAGGGATTGCGGAAGGCAGGTGGTGGTACCAGAGATTGAAAGGCTGCCAAGACTGAATTTCAAAAGGCAGAAAATTGTGGTGGTTAAGAGCACAACTCTTACTATTTATTATCTGAGTGACCTTAGACAAGCTATTTAATCTCTCTAGGCCCCCCGTTTTCTCATCTGTTAAACAGAGATTAGAAATAGCTCATAAGATTAGTATCAGGATTAAATGAGTTAGTATTTGTACCTTGCTTACAATAGCACCTGGGACTATCTTCATCTACGTACTATCTACATGTATGTTAAATAAGTACAACTCATCATCTGCTGTTAGCAGCTATGTGGAAGCGGTAGGATCTGTGGTGGTTTATGTACTGATTTTCCATTAAAAAATAAAGAAAAGAACAACAAATGGCCATGATTTACCTGAGCATTTATTTAATACTAATGGAGCAAATCTTATTGTTTGGCACTGTGCTAGTCATTTCACATGCATTAAATGCATTTCCTCATTAATAGTTTGCAGTTTCTGATACTATCTTCTTCTTCTTCTTCTCCTTCTTCTTCTTCTTCTTCTTCTTCTTCTTCTTCTTCTTCTTCTTCTTCTTCTTCTTCTTCTTCTTCTTCTTCTTCTTCTTCTCTAAACAATCAGAAATGTCTGTTCAGCTCATAGTGAACCTACCTGGGCTTTCCCTTGAACCTGGCCTGCTCTAAAATGCCCACCTTGCCCTGGTACAACTGATTCTGGAGATGAACAATGAGTTTACTAAAGGAAAACATGTTTTCAGGCTCATTCTGTTGAAAATTAGGAGGGGTGCTTTTTGAGGAAAGCTCATTTCCAGGCTGTCTCCTGTGTCCTTCTCCATTTTCTTTGAGTCTCCTTTGCTTGTCGCATCCCAGGAATGAAGTGTCACACCTGGGGGAGTTGCTGGATTACATTCTGATGATGTGTGGGGCTCAGGAAGTTGGAAGTGAAGAGGCTGGAGGACTGGCTCTGCATCTCTTCCTGATGAGTCTGTTGGCTGTGGTTGTTTTCCCAACCATGAGCCTCAGCTGACGCTCTTCCATCCTCATGTCCCAATTTATTTTCCTAAGCTAAAGGCTTCAGCTTAGTGTCTGGAAAGCAACTTGGATGTTCAAGGTGGCTAAAGCTATCCAGAGGGGGAAAAAAAAGTCACGATCAAGTAATTAGGCCAGACTATTGGGTGTCTCATATCCTGGCTCCAAATGCAGATGCCAAAGAGGAGTTCAGAATGGATTTCAACAATGGCAGCATTGTTGGAACAAGTGACGCTTGGCCATGGTGACTTAGAGGCCAACACCTATTTGGATGTGTGAGATCTGGTATTTTCAAAAATCAGTCTCATGATGTACCATCATACTTGATACTTCCAATATGGCTGATGCAGGAAGTTGAGAGGACCGCCATAATATCTCAGTTAATTTCCTATCATGCCGTTACCTCTCTTCCTAGGTCTGGCTCAGCAAGCAGTCCTAAATCTTAACAAATCCTATTCTACTGAGGGAGTAACATGGCTATTTTTAGTGAATGTTATGGGTTGGATTAATGGCAAAGCCCACTTGATTCTACTTCCTAATTGCTGTTATGTCTGCCCCTTCTACCTCCATTTCAATGGCCACTGTCTCAGGCTCTTCACATATTTCTCCTATGCGGATATAATCCCTTATCAATCTCTCTCTATTTAGTCTCATTCTGTCCGCAACCAATCCATTTCACATGTTGCTTCCAAAGTGAGATTTTAAGGATGCATCAGAAACATACACACTGATTTTTTATTTATGTAATTAATACTCCCTGATGCCTTTCAAGGTGTTTGAAGGTATTGATATTGGCAGGTCTTTGTTTGCTGAGTGAAGTCATGGGAATGGAAACAGGGAAATTACGCTCCATGAGATAGAAAGAGATGGTGAAATGGAGGGGGAGGGGAGCGTGATTCCTGAATAAAGACCTGGGGTCAGAAAAATGAAAGGCTTTGCAGGGGAAGGGTTCAGAGAGAGATGGTAACCCTGCTGGTGGCCAAAGGAGGGACTGGGAAGGATGGGGATTTGAGGGAGGGAGATTTTGCCCACCCTGAAATGTGACTCCCACTGCAGTTCCTACATGAAAACGTCCACTTCCGTGGAGATGTAGAAATCTCCACATGGTACCCATGAAGAGAAAATTTACATTTCTCACTCATGTTTTGTGGAGGAGATTGTTGGGGGAATGTGTGGAAGCACTGAGTCATGCTATAAGCTCTGCAGGGAGCAAACAAAAACCACGGCAGGATGCAGCGTGAGCCAATCTGCATAAAGCACAAATCCCATCTCCCTGCCTCTCTGATGAAGACTTTTATGGATCTCCATCCCCAGGGTGTGGTCATGGGGGCCTGGAACAGTTTAGCATGGAACACAAGACCCTTCCTGATCTGGTCTCCACACACCTGTGTAACGGCAACTTCTAAGCACTAATTCCCTTTCTTTCTTTTTCTTTCTTTCTTTCTTTCTTTCTTTCTTTCTTTCTTTCTTTCTTTCTTTCTTTCTTTCTCCCTTCCTTCTTTCTTTCTTTCTTTCTTTCTTTCTTTCTTTCTTTCTTTCTTTCTTTCTTTCTTTCTTTCTTTCTCTTTCTTTCTTTCCTTCCTCTCTCTCTCTCTCTCTCTCTCACACACACACACACACACACACCCTTTACACCCCTGAGCACTGAACTATAATTTTAGCAAAGATTGCCAACAATGGTATGTGCTATTTCACCTTGCCTAGATGGTTCTTCCCCTGCCCATGTTTGGGTAAAAAATGCCTCCTCTTCCCTGAAGCACACTGAGGAGCTTCCTCCTCTGCGCTCCCATTTTGCCGTGAAGATATACACTTTTATTATACTATCACGCTGCTTTGTAGTTGCATATTTGCGTACCTGTTTCCCTGACATGACCATAATCTTCTTAAAGCCAGGTTTAGTCTTCTCTCTGTAAAGTATTTCTAGCACATAACAAAGGGCCAAACATTTAGTTTGATTTTTGATAAATGCATTTACCTTCTATAGCTTGTAAGAGTTCTACGGAGAATAATTAGCTGGTCGGAGAGGAAGAAGAATTCTCATCGGTTCTCTAAAACCTTGCCCAATACCTGTCATTTTTCTCATCACGAAGCATGCTACTTTGGTGGTCCTCAACAAACCATGACTCCAACATTCAAGTCAGCCTTTCTAACATTGACTCTGGGCTTTGCCATATGAATAGCTTTGGCTAATAAGAGATGGGCAAATATTACGCAACGGTGGTTGCTTGAAAAGTGCTTGCACATTGGGTTTGTTAACCTGGAATGCTCTTTCTCGGAACCCAGGCACCATAGTAAGAGGAAGGTCAAGTGGCCTTGTGGAGAGGCCCATGTGGATAAGAAGTGAAGCCCCTGGATGACTGTCCCAGCTGAGCACCCAGCCGGTGACCACCACCGACTTCTAACCGTGTGAACCAGGACATTTGGAACTTCCAGCCCTCTGAGTACCCTCACCAAGACCACCTGAGGCAGAAGAACCATGTGGTCAGTCTGCAGAATTGAGAGAAATGGGTAACTGCTATTGTTTTAAGATGCTAAATTTTGAATGCTAGACATTTGGTATAATTGGAATCATTACTATGTAGTCTTTCGACTCCATTCATGCTGTAGCATTTTTTCAAAGTTTATTCATGCTGTAGCATGTATGGGTACCTCGTGTCTCTTTAGGACTGAATAACACTCCGTTGTATGGGTATACTATATTTTGTTTATCCATTCATCAGTTGATGGGCATTTGTGTTTTTTCTACCTTTCCACTATGAGGAATCATGTGGCTATGAACAACCGTATTTTTGTTTTTGTGTTCACATGTGTCTTTATTTCCCTTGGGTGTATGGAGATATACATAGGAATAGGCAGGCTGGTTCAAATGATGACTCTATTTTTTAACCTTTCTAGGAACTGCCAGATTGTTTTCCAAAGTGGCTGTCCCATTTCACATTCCCACGAGCAACACCACCCTCTTTTTACAGATACTCACATTATAGAAAAATGATGGGATTCTGTCAACAGCCATTAAAGAAGCACTGACAGTAAAAACTGAACTAGAGTAATTGAAAATAGCAGGAGAAGGAGAAGCCATCATCATACAACTGATAGAAAGAAAGAAGGTCAGAAATGTCAGTGTGAAAATAATCCCAGGCAGCAGAAAAGTAAATGATAATAATTCCTGAAGAGAGGATTTTAGGATGTGGCCAGTAGATGGTACGTGGTAACTCTTACCAGTTCCAGGGAGAACGGTAGGAGCAGCAGGACCGCAGTGGGTGACAGGTAAACAGTGTGTAGCCAGTATATTTTTGAAATCCAGCCATGACAAAAAGGAAGAAGAAGAAATCCTCCATCCTTAGGATAGAGGAGACTTGAGCATGTCCGTAGAGAAGAGGATCTGGAGTGATTAAGATGCGGATGCAGCTGGTAAGATGGTGAAGCCCAGCTTTGGAAAAGCCTAGGAAGGTGTAGCTTCAGACAGGAAGGACACCTAGCTCTCTGTGGCCAGGGATGGAAGGAGACAGGGGTGGGTCCAGATGAAAGTGGTCTGGGGACATGGTCAGGTCTGATGACCTCTTCTAGAGTTGATAGGCACAGGAGTCTTAAGAAGAGGCTAGGACACAAACTGTTTGCCTTCGCTCTCTCTCCTCTCCCTGACCCCAGAAGGTCATCTGTGGGAGGAAGTCGAGCCCTTGGCAGGCCTGCCCCCACGCCCTCAGAGCTGTTTTCAATGTAAATGACAAAAAGACAAGAAGGGGCATTCAAGTCTTTTAGCCTACTGGACCATTCACGGAAGATTTAAGTCTTGAGCCAGATCCATAGAGCTTGAAATGAGTTGTTTTGTGTTTTCTGGAATTCTGAGTATTCACGATAGAATTCATGGAAGGTGGATTGACAGGATGCCAGTAAATGCAGATTCCTCTGTTAGAAGGCATCAGCTCAGATGATCCTTCGGAATTGCCATTAATCATGCTTGTTCCTTAGTGTATTTAGTATATGTTACATTTTTTCCCTACATGGCCCAAGAAAGCCTTCCTAATTGAAAAGCCAGGAAATAGTTCATTGTTTCTTAAAAGCGGAAGGGATCGCGCTTACTTACAGTAAGTCTCTGCCATTCCAGTTAATAGGACTGATTTATACGGCCTGCTGGGGCTTTCCTCGCAGGGAAAGGAAAAACCCCACTGCCTGCTCTAGCTGCACCCTTACCACAGCCCCTGGCTGATACCAGAAGCATTTTAATAAAATCCAGCCCAGAAACGCAGGTTTTGTTACGCTGACTCCAACTGATAATTAGCTGCAAAAGTTTGACAGTCTCTGAAAAAAATGATCAGCATGGCTACATGTGGTTTCAAATCTAGATTACAAATTCGGGGGGTGGTGAGGGGCGGAGAAGTCTGTGCTTTCAAGTAAAATGAGAATCTTTGCCGAGGAACGCTGGGACTCCTCCCAGGCCCCGGCAAGCACGACTTCCTAGCAGCTGGAACCACTTACTTTGGCCCTTGTCTTCCCTCTGCAGAAAACAATGGCCTGTCCCAGGGGCCCTTCTCGTTGTGAATGTGGTCCCCCCGAACGCAGGGACAAGAAAATGGACCTTTGCATGAAGAGCTTCCTCGGTGTCTATGGCTCGTTTTGCGTTTTCCAAGGATGTTTGCATCCAAGGATGCTTTTGTTGTTTTGCTTTGTTTTAATTGCAACTGGTGGGGGAGGCAGGACAGGTGTTTTTACCTGGGTTCAGGGAGGTGAAGGGATCTTTCCTAAAGCCACATAACAAGCTTGAGTGGGAGAAAGATGGCTCCAAGTTGCTTGGCAACGTTGTCTGAAAATTTCCCATCAGAACAAACCTAGTGGATAGAGTTGAAAAGCCAGTAGCCCCATTTGTGTGTGTGTGTGTGTGTGTGTGTGTGTGTGTTTGAAGATGAAGGACTAACAGAATAGCTTGACTTTTTGTGCGGTAGGAGGGGATTTCGTTTGAAAGACCTATCTCACGTGGTTCGCACCTACAACACAGATGTTGACTTTTTAGGGATCCTTATCCTCCAGCCTGCTGGTGTTACTCTGTCCTGTGATATTTAAATAAAAACTGCTTGTACATCTATCTCACAACGAGTGGAAACCCCGTGGTGCCTCTCCCCAGCCCTCACGCCCACAGGGGGTCTCCAGGTACTTATGACGTTCCTGGTGACTCCCAGGCTTTTACTGAGTTCCCAAGCTTTTACCAAAGCCTCCCTGCACAGCTCTCCCTTTCTAACCTTCCTATCTGGTCCTTTCCCTTGAGTTTTTCAAGAATCCCACCCATACGAGGCGATCCTGCATAGGACAACTTATGTAAATTTCTGAGGGTGACGCCCAGAGCCAGGAACCAGAAGGGCCACGTTGCTGGCAACCATGTTAAAATTGAACAGCAATTTTCAAAATTTCCCTGGCCAATGGGAGTCCTGCTGGTCCGAATGATGACTTCGGGTGACTAAGAAGAAAGCTCATCTTCCTGGAGACCTTGATTACCCTCTGCTGAGAAACTGTTGTAATAACTACATGAACCGAGAGGCTGCGATCTCCCCCTGGACTTGTGCGATACTCAGTTGACACAGCTGGTAGCGGTAGGTGCTCCGGCCACTGGGAGCCTCTCCCTGCTGCTCCTTCCTAGGGCCCAGTCCTCCAGCATCTTCTACCTGGTTCTCTCTCTCTCTCCCCAACCCCATCTCCTCCTTTACTCTCCCCTAGGCCCTTTCCATTCTAGCTACTTCGCGCTCTTCCTTTCGTGGTTCCTTGCAGAAATTGGTGATTCCTACTCTGTTGTGCACTACCAGCGGTACATGCTTATTTACTTGGATCTTTGATTTGCTACTTCTCTCTCCTGCTCATCCCACCCCCAGCCCAAGGGTTACCCTTCTTAACTGAAATGGCCCATGGTGGTATTTTGCTATTAATTCCCTGAGGATTTCTGTTTCCAGCTTTTTACGTTAGCTTCCCTGTCCTGCCTGGTCACGTTATTTAAAAAAAGGCGGGGGGGGGGGGGGCTTGGCACTTGATTAGTCTATTTCAATCCCTGTAGCACCTCTGACCTCTCCTTTAAAAATCTTCATATTGTGGCATACAGTGGTGTCCACTAGATGCTTACCAATGGAATGTTTATGATAGAACGTATAAGGCTATGCAGTTTTGTTTTTTAGGATGCATTAGGTGTGACCTAATATCAGTTCTTGGTGCGTGCTTAGCAAAGTGCTCAATTCACAGCAGGTGCTCAAAAGATTTGTTAAATGAATATCCTCCAACAAAATAACCCATTCTCTACCTCATCCAGTGCAATCTGTGGGGCTAACCACCATGATGTCAGAGAAAATAGTGACGTATGGGGTCATACTAGCTTTCTAGTGATCACAATTGATTAATTCATTAATGGGACAAAATTATTTAGAATGAAAACAACTATAGAACATGATAATCCCTTCTATGGATACATCACCCTATGAAATAGAGACTAGCAGCCCCTCCCCCCACCACTCCACTTTACAGGTGAAACTAAGATCCACAGAAATTTAGGCAAGTTAGCTAAGCTCTCATAGCTAATACGTGATGAATCAAGACCTCAAACATAAATCTAGTAATGCCAAATCTTCGACATCTTCGGCTACGTTACAGCGTCCCTGGTTCGGAAGCAGAATACCGTAACTCCAAACTTCTCTTTGCAGTGCAGATGTTTAAAAAATATGTTCTTTTGCAAAAGCATAAAACACATTGCTCAATACCAACACCAGTCTTCTGTCTGGAGTCCAGACCATCAAGTGTACAGCCCAGCATACTTTGAAAGAGGCCTCATAAAAACACAAAGTTGGAATTGTCTCTAAGGACCTTAGCTAAGTAGACTGCATCTAGTGGGGAAAATAAAACCTTTTCCCAGAGCTTCACAGGAGTGGAAACTGAAAGATTAAGAGCTTGTGAGAAATAACAGATACTTTAAAAAATGTTTGATTAGCAACAAAAGAATGGCAGAAGTGTTTTAAAAAACAAAAATAAAAATGGTACAATATTTGGAATATTTTTTAGAATTATATAATTTTAGGGCTGAAAGGGACCAGAAAGAACATCGAAAACTCCATTTCTTTGACAAAAAGTAGCTGTATTTTGAGTCCCGACCAGCATCAGCTACAGAATCTGTGGGGCCCAATGCAAAATGAAAATGTGGAGCCCCCTGTTCGGAATGATTGAGAACTTCAGGATGGCAACGACAGATCAACAGATCAAGTGTGAGACCGTCCTAAGTGTGGCCCTGCGTGACTGCTCTGCAGGCCACACACTTGTGAAGCTGGCCCGGTCATGGTATTTTTAATACCAATACTTTGCATTTATATGGCACTTCACAGTTTACACAGCCTTTTCCCAGATATTCAATTGGAGTTTCACAATAGCTCAGTGGTGTAGCATAAACATTTCCTCTCAGAAATGAATGTACCCACCCCTCATTCTGATCAACTGCAGTGACCTCTTGCACTTTGGAGGTTCATATCACGGTGAAGTTAGCAGCTTTTCTGAGATTAACTAGGCAGTGGTTTGATTTACTCGCGGACAGTCATTCAGCAAACTCCGTAGCACCTCCAGTGAGCCGAGCACTTCGCTAAGCATTTCAGACATCTAATGTGAATTTCGCGGTCGCTCCGAGACGCATAGACATCATCGTTCCCAATGTGCCGGAGAACGTGCTGAGAACCTGAGTGGTAAAGTTACAGGTGCAAGATCACAGATTGGTTCATGGAATGATTGGGATTAGAATATTCATTGCCAGACTGTTCTGTGATGCTTTTTAAAAAGTAGAAAGGTCTTGAAAATCAGATGCAAATGTAAATTTCAAATTGTCTGCCAGGGAGACTAAAGCCAAGTCATCGAGTAAATCACGATTCTCCCTTTTCTACTTCTTTTCTCTCTCTCCTTCTTCACCCTCAGTTTCCATAGTAGGAAGCACGGAAGTATAAAGAGGAAAGTTTCATACATTTTAGGAGATTGCGTAGTAAATAAATTAAAAGTACATTGGTTGACCGGCGCCTTGCCCTCAAGGCAGAGCGCTGATTGCTCACTTAATATGCACACACTCTTCCACACTCAGAGCTGCCTCCTAAGTCAGGAAAAGCCCTAAGCCTCTTTCTGGTCAATGGATGACAAAGCACGTGGATCCTTTCCAGGCTGAGGTAGTGAAAAGCTTCTACTTGACTCCTTGGTTCTCTCTTTCCCCAGCTTGGTGATCCCTGAAGCCAGGTGTTGAGATACTAACATCACAAGATAGAAGCATATTGGCTCCCTGAATCATCACTCGAAGGGGTTTTCCTGGAGAGCCCTGTTTCTTGCAGTGGACTTTATGTGAGCACAATACATTTCCAGGTGAAAGTCCCGGGGATCCAGGAGCTTGCTGGTGTAGCATAAGCTAGCATCACTCTGACTGATAACATAATATTCTTCTCCTTCTGGCTTGGCTCCCCTTCCCTATTTTTGATCCTTCGTGTCCATAATTAACATCGATAAGGGCTTTCAAAATTCCTCCTCAAGCTGCTTTTGGTTTTACTGAAAACTTCCGACAGCTGGCCAGTTTCTGCTATTTTCAAAGGTTGAAGCCTCAAGCAGTTTGATTTTACATTAAAAACAGGCATGACCCAAAGGTTGAAGGACTTGAGAGCATCCACGAGTCAGAGTTTTTGATAATTTTAGGTCTTTCTGAAATAAGTAAATTTAGGAAAGAAATGGTTAAACACTGAAATGATAAGCAGAGGATTGTCTATTAACTAGCCTGGGTACTTGTTTTCAGGGAAATGTTAAAAGGGAAAATGTTTTCGCTTGTTTTCTTTAGCTGGGAATGGTACAGGAAAAAGTGAGACTCCCCAGGCGTGACCATAAATCTCACATTTAAATAGCAATGCAAAACAAATATTTTTGAAAATAAGATCATAGGAGATGTGCCCATGACGTAAGTAATGAGGCTGCCTTCGACACAAAGCGTAGAGGGCGTGAGTTTTCCTCAGGAAAGTGGGCATCTTCAGAGGCTCCGAGCTTTGACCAAAGAAATTTCTCCGGACTGTTAGTATCGATGATACCTGCTCTCATGGCCTGTTCTGTATGAAAATTGTAGCCCGTTTTGAGTGGGAAGCACAGGCCTTAGAATCTGAAGCAGAAACAGTTGTTTGCAACGTCCCTCAGAGTAAGCTAGCCCCGCAAACCTCAATTCGGAGCTGTCAAGTGAAGGTAATAACAGCGTCTGCTTCACAAGGTGGTTGCCAGGAGCTAATGAGATAGTGCACAGAAAACTGTCCACCTGGCACGGAGGAAGTGTTCACTAAACACTAGCTATTATTCTGGAAGATTCTCAGGAACGGAAATTCTTTATCTTTTGAGGATGACTTTAATGTGTGGGGACAACAAGTTGCCATCTGGAATCAAAACTGGTGAAAAAACAGGACGAGCCATCAAACTCACGAAACTTGAGGCAACTAAAACCAGCACGGCTTTCCTCATGCGTCAGTTAATTCCATGGCATCAAGGTGGCAGGAAGGGAGACAGTCTCGACAGTATCTCAGCGAGTCCTGGGAAAATAGTTTCTGACAGGAGAGAAGGTATTTGAGGCAGAAGTAGAAGCAGAGCAAATTCGAGAACGTATCAGACAGGGGATAGGATGTAAAATGGTCTGGCAGGAACAAAGGGAAGGTGAGGCCAGAGATTTGACCTACAGCTATTTTGCAGAACATTTGAAATTTGGCAGAGAAATATTTTTACTTGATTCATCTGGCGGTGAGGAGCCACTGGAGGTGTCAGAGTGGGGACGCCTGGGTGGCTCAGTTGGTTAAGCATTCGATTCTTGGTTTCAGCTCAGGTCGTGATCTCAGGGTCATTAGATCAAGCCCTGAGTTGGGCCCTGTGCTCAGCAGGGCATCTGCTTGAGATTCTCTCTCTCCTTCTTCCTTTGTCCCTCTCCTCTCTTGTGATCTCTCTCTCTCTCTCTAGTACATAAATAAAATCTTAAAAAAAAAAGTGTCAGAGTGAGAAAGTTAGGGCTGGACTGAATGGGAAAGAGACTGGTGGGGAAGGCAGCAAATAGAGGACCTCTAAAATAATACAGGTAGAAGGTAAGTGGTCCTGAATTAGGGCGATGGTGGTAAAAGAGGATGGATTTGTGATGGAATGTTCATGACTTGAGAACAAAGTGAAAGGAGTTTAACATGATCACCAGGTTGGGGGTCTGGTGCCTGGGACAGTGGTGGTACCATTTACCTAAACCAGAATGCTGGAGGAAGGGCCTGGAATGGGGAGAAGGGGGGAAAAGGAGTTTGCTGGGCCACATGCTCACCTCGGGATCATTGCACATTTGGGTGGAAATGTTCCAGAGTAACTGCAATATTGAAAATATCCCTTGTTGGAAAGATGGCACCAGCCAGACTTGGCGGGGTGGGGTGGGCACAGGAATGGAGTCTGCATGTGACTTGTTGCTTTAACACTGGGCTAAAATTACCTTTGGTTGGACCAGCAATTACTTCTGGCCATGAAGGTCTTGCAATGCTTGTAGCAACTAGTCACTTATGGGCACCATTGGCCGGGTGCCCCTTCCCTGGCAAGGCTGGATGAAGCAGATCTTTACAGCACCACTTGGACACACAATTACTAATAATCATACTCATATACACCAAGTATCCAGGTAAGAAAACTTACCTATAGGGGGACTAGGGGACATTGGCCGCAAACTTGGCCCAGGAAAGAAAAACAGAAGAGCTATGAATGGGAGGCTATAATTAGATTCCTAAAAGAAGAGGGAAAATGGGAGTGAATCAGTAATTATTAAGCTCCTCTTATGGCCCAGGGTAAGTGCTGAAAACACTAAGATGAGTGAGACATATATCTCAGCTCTCAGTCTAGTGGGAGACAAGTCTACCATGGAAATGCTACAGGAAGGTACGCCACAAATACAGGAAGGTATACCAAGTCTACCATGGAAATGCTATGGGCACACATTTGTTTTGGATGCACCCCCACTTAAACTGGGGGCACGAGGATCACTATTTTTAGGTGAAAAAACTGAGATTCCAAGAAAGTTAAATGAGTTGCCGAAAGCCACGCAGTGGGATCATTAAGCCTATGTTGTTTACAAGTGACAGAAACCACATTCAGACTAGTTCAAGGTTAAAAAAAAAACAAACCCTTAGTGGCTCATGTGATGCAGGGGTTGGGCTGACATATTTCTTGGATCTGGGGTCCTATCTGTACCCCGTCTTTGACTTTGCTTTGTTCTGTGTGGCTTCACTCTCAGAAAGTCTCTCCTCCATGGGAAGGGAAGATGTCTCCCAGAAGCCACAGGCTCCCATGGTCCTTCCAGCTGGTAGCCCATACTGACTTTCCAGAAGCATTCCAGTTGGCCCTGCTTGGGCCAGTTGGATCAATCACTGAGTCAAGTGAGGTGGCATGCTCTGATCACATGCCTTCTAC
The DNA here is from genome assembly GCF_024610735.1 of Ursus americanus. Classification (NCBI taxonomy): domain Eukaryota; kingdom Metazoa; phylum Chordata; class Mammalia; order Carnivora; family Ursidae; genus Ursus; species Ursus americanus. Next base: position 16,185,407 of record NC_142143.1, on the reverse strand, counting down.
CATGGTGTGGTGGGTGGTGCCACTTGACTGGCATCTCTACCAGAATCACCTTCAGCAGGGAGGGACATTTCCACGATGAAATATATGGGTGCCATCCATAAAGGAAGGGGACAAACACAATCTGTATCCATTGCGTATATGCTAGAAAGATGCGGGGGTGAGCCGAAAGCCCAGGCTGCATTCCAAAATCTGTGTCTTTCCACCACCCAAAGTGCCCCTGTCCCTGCCGAATGAGAATAGGAAGAAGGTCAGGTGACCAGGCAACTGAAAGGAAAGGCAGAAATCATTTTGGGAGGCCAAAACACCAAGAGATGGGCTGGTGAGTGACTGTGGGGAAAAAACAAAGCAAGCACTGGGGAGATGAGAAGGACCAGGAGCCCATCCTGTGGCCTTCAGCCCCGCCCTCTGGAATCCCTGCCCAAAGCCACTGCAATTTTTCGGGAAGCTGTCTCCCTCCTCCCTTGTTAAGAAGCTGAGAACCAAGTGCACCATTAATCTTTCAAAGGCCACTTGGGCTTCTCAGTGGCGGAGCCGCGCACATTGCCTGGCCTCACTTTCACTCTCCATCCCTGAGGTGCTTGGACTTGCCAGACCCTCTCCACACCTGTTGGGACTGCAGGGACCCATGGCTGTTACCACAGTGGCTTGTTTCTACCGGAGAGACAGTTGTCAGCCCTGTGCCTGAAGGATTCCCCTGCCATCTGCCTGGCCAGGCTCCTCCATCTCATATTCCTTTTCCTCAGGCCCGAGTGCGGGGACAGAAACTCAGAAGGCAAAAATAAACCCGGAGCTCGGTTTGCACCAGCTCAGTAGCAGCCGCTGTGCGCCTGGGCCAACGTGGTGTGTCGTCAGCAACACAGGAAATGCTTTCTCTTAGCAGTTGGGGAGGAATAGAAGGAAAATAGACACATTGACTAAGAACAGCATGGCACGCAGTGCGACAAAATGTTTTTAAAAACTTAAGAAATGTCACAAAAGAGACCGTTTTGTCTTACTGAGTGTCTTCCATGAGCCAAGTCCTGTATTGGGTGGTGAGGATACAGGGCTGAACCACATGTGGACTGTGAGGAGGGGGATATTTCCTCTTGTTCTCAATGTCTCCTCCATGTGGACAGACTACAGCTGCTGTGAAATGGTTGATGTTTCTTCATCCCTTCGTCTCCTCCACCCTTGGACAGGCTGGCGGCCAGGCCAGCAGTCGATTTGCAAGGAGTGCCATGTGAATCGTACACTGGCAAAGACTATAATGGGGCACGCTTGTCTCAGTTTACCATTCTGGCTCTTTGGAGTTGCACTGCCAACTGACAAGCCTACTGTTTTGCGCCCCCATCCCCCCAATTCATATGTCAAAGTCCTCGTTCCCAGGACCTCCGAATGTGACTGTATCTGAAGACGGATTCTTTAAAGAGGCAATTAAGCTTAAGTGAGGCCTTTGGCAGTGGGCCCTAATCCAATATGACTGGTGTCCTTATAAGAAGAGATCAGGACACAGAAGACACACATCAAGGGAAGAGCATGTGAAAACACAGGTACGAGAAGACAGCCATCTACAAGCCAAGGAGAGACGCTTCAGAAGAAACCAGCCCTGCCGACACTTCGATCTCAGACTTCTGGCCTCCGGAATGGTGAGGAACATACTTTTTCTGTTCTTGAAGCCACACAGTCTGTAGTATTTCTTACAGCAGCCCTAACAAACTGATGCATCCAGAAAAAGCCATGAGGCTTAGCTGAGCAGGGGTCCCCCACCACCAGCTCACCCTTCATGGGGAAGATCACTTCAATCCAGTGTTCTCTGCATTGAATTTATAATAAAGCTAAGAGTTTGGCCTCTGTTTGCCTCTCTTTGGGTCTTATTTCACATTTTATTCAGATGTTGGGTGAAGAGGTAAGTATGCTTTTTACTGGTTTTCCTCAACAGCTTCAGCTTAGACGACAACACTCAGGATAAGCCAACTTCTGCTCTGGTAACAAATAGCCTCCAGATCTCAGCGGCCTAACAAAACAATAAATTATTCCTTGCTCACAATCTGTTCTCAGCCTGCCAAGGTGGTACTTGGATCTGACCTACCCAATACAGCTCAGTAGGGAGAATACTCGTCCTTGTCACTCTGCTACCCAGATCCCCATCTCATAACTGGGATCCACGGTCTCGTAGTAAACAAAATGGTGGAGGAAACAAAATGGTGGATTGCACACTGGGTCTTTAGCATCCTTCTAGAAATGACACACCGCCAATCAAATTTCACTGCCCAAAGGAAGTCATTTGATCATGGCTAACAATGAAATGGGGATGGGAAAGTACAATTCTATCCCATTCCAAAAGGAGGAGATCTGGAAATATTGGTGAACAGCCTTAATAACTACCATACGGATTGTTGTTCCTGTCCCCGAGGAGGTTACAGTTTAGAGAAGAAGGATGAGGATTTGCTCCCAGATCGGCATTCTTGCATGAGGAGATTGCCCTACTTGTGTGTGCGCGTGACCCCCATGAAGGGCCTCAGATGGGATGAGAGTTACTTCCCGAAGAAAGTTTTCTATGGGAAACTACAGCCATGGTTCTGCTCATTAAATAAATAAATATTTGTTAAGCACCTATTAATAGGCCAAGCACAGGCACTACCCTGAACCTCACAGCATTGGAGGGATCTCTGACCTCCCACCCCCTAAAAGCCAGGAGGATCCCCCAATCACCATGAAAGCAAAACATCTCCACAAAATTTCGGTCAAAAGCGGGGTTAAATTAGGACAGAATTGTCTTTTTTATTAACTTCTCATGATAGAAGAAAAAGCATTTTGGGGCAAAGTGTTTATTTCATAGCAGGTTTGGTGGGGGGGGCAGTGTTTGGGACAAAGAGAAGTAATAGGTTTCCATCGCGATGATCCAAAAACGAGTCATGGCGTGATCATCATTGGAGCTGGAGGAACTTCAGAGAATTGCACGTTCACGTCCAAAGATCTGGGACCTGGTTACTGTGAAGACTAGTTTTTGTTTTTTTCTTCATCGGGACTTAAGATGGGGGGAAAGGGAACGCTCTCTTCCTCACTACCCAGATCACAGAGCTCTCCTTCCAACACCTCCTATCCTCAGGACTCCTACACTCCACCTGCCTGAGCACGACTTTGGACTTGGGTGACTGGGGAAGCAGGGAGGGAGGGGCAACAGAAGATTAAGAGGGAATGAGCAGAGGGGAAGCAGAGGGAGCTTTGGAGAGCAGGTGGCTCCCCTCTAGATGTGGGCAAGGGGAATTCAAGTCACTGAAGAAAAGTAGAAGAGGCCCCTGGCCTACCCTCACACCAAGATGACAAGTCAGGGGGAATGACAAAAGCACGTGGTGATCACTGCTGAGGGGGAGCTTTGATGTAAATACCACGCGGTAGTATTATTACTCTTCATATTTATAGCCCAGTTTCTAAAACCAGCCGCCTAAGGGGTCAGCAGAACTATTTGAGAAAGAAGGCAGGAAATTGACTTGTAAGCGTCATCAAAACTTTGTTGGTTTCCTCTTCCTCTTTCAGACTGACAACATGGTTTTAAAAAGGATGAGAAAGCACTTAGCTTGTCCTGGCGGTTAGTTTCTCCAGATGTTAGATCACCTGCTTCAAGATTTCAGCTGAGGCTTGCAAATTTGTTTCATCTAAGTCCTTAAGCTGCTTTCAAGCCTTGGTCCCTGAAGCAAAATTGAAGGTTATAAAAATAACCCCCTGGTACAGCTCCCAGGCTAACAGGCGTGCTGCAGGCCTAAGCGATTCTCATGGTTAGAACTGCTTCCACTTTGGGGCGGCCCTAGAGTTTTCGGAAATGACTGGGAGGCCCTGAGGGACACAGAGATTCATCAGGACCATGTTGTTTCATCTCCCTCAGCAACTTATGGGGCGGGGAGGGATGTTGATGGATCCTGGGAAGCGCCTGTGGGATGGTGGCCAACGGCACGGAGACGTGGGGACTCGATTCAGAAGTCAGTGCTTCTGGCGCGATACTGTTCCGCAGCTCACCTCCGCACGGACAAGCCTGTGGCTGAGCAGCCAGGCGAAGTGGGGGATGTCACTGCCCCCTCTGTCACACTCTGCAAGCAAGCACACACGTGCAGCTGAGGAAGGAAGTGGAGTGGATGTTCCCATGTCCCTGGGGCTGGCAAGTTTTCATGCTCCATGTGCAGCTATAACCAGCAAGTACGTCCGAAGGTGTGTAGGTGTGGAAGGGGAGAGATCGCTCGTTTTATCTGAGGACACGTTGTTCTAACTTTGGCCTCACTTTGTTCCTGTGCCGGAACGGATTGTCTAGGACCCCAAAACACCAGCCGGTGGAGGTTCCTTCGTTTCCTTTGGTCTAGGAAGCAGAGGATAGAGAATGAATACCCGACATCCATGACAAATCTTCTGACAGCCAGCAGAGAGACAAACCATTCCCCCTCCCTTCTCTCTATGCGGCAATAATTAGCAGAAAGAGAGAATCAGTCTTTATCAGATGGAAGCAGATTTTCTTCACGTGGGGCAGCTAGTTCCCAAACCCTTACCTGTGGGTCCTGCCAGTTTTCCAAGTTAAGATGCAGCTGTGCTTCCAACACAGAGATGAACTTGAATTCTGGTTCTGCCCCTTAATAACCACATGGCCTTGGGTAGATTATTTTAACCTTTACTTATCTGAAAATGAGAGTAAGGACCCCTGTGTACCTGACTGAGTTGTGGTGGGATACCATAAAATCATATTTACGTAACGCTTTGCCCTAGATTCCCTAAGTGGCCTTGTGACTAGTAGGGACTACGCCATTACACGGATTCTCCTGATCACGTGGAGACCTGAGCTGCAGTGCGAGGCCAGGGCCTAGGAGGCAGCGTGAGTTTCAAGGCTTGGGTGAGACCGGGCAAAGAGCAGCATGCAAGGGAAGGCTGAAACACAAGTCCAGGACCCTGGTCCAAGCAAGAGAGCAACCCCAAAGGACTAGGAGGGTGGTGGGAAACAGTTACGGGGCAGTGGGCTGGAAAATCAATACACCAAGTCTGAGCATATAAACTCCTAGTGGTTGTCAGGAAGTAAGAACTATCATCTGGTTCATGAGGTCCGCAAGTGCAGCAGAAAGGTGCATTTTATACATTTTTATGGAGTGCCTGCAGACTGGATTCTAGCAAGGGGGGCGTTATGATGAACACCGAGTCAGTCCGGACAGGTGCGTGGGCTCTGCTGTTAGTGCTCCTTCCCCTGTCCCTTCACAGGAACGCAGTAAACTTGTTCAGAAAATCTGGCCCTGGGCAGAGCCCAGGTTCTCATGATCTTGTCACAGAAGTCCAAGGCTTCTGTCAAGAACCAACTCAAAAAGTCCTCGCGAGGAGCCTCATCCACCCATCCCGTGAGGCTCTGGCTACATCCGGCTTCGCGGCTTCGCAACACCTGCAGCACAGAACGAAACAGTAGTGTGTCTGCCCGATCTGTCAGAACCTCTACCGAGGGCGGAAAATCACCACCTATCTGGAGAACTGCAAAGACAATACAGTGTCTGGTCTACCAATCATGGCAGCTCAGAATCACTGCTTAGGACAGAGAGGCAGAGCAAGGTGGACACGCATTCATGGTGCTTGTAACCAGGGGAGGTGCTCTGTGCGTTAATTATTAGTGTCTGTCCTTCCCTCATTCACTTACCTTACTCAGATGCCTCAGTTGTCTCCAGGGTATGTGGCTCTTGATCCTTTAACAAGGCAGTAACTCCAACGACACCCATTAGAGCACAGTGTCAAGTTAAAAGTGGACGCTCGAATTTAGTCCAGAGCCTGGTTTATCCCCCAGGAGGGGGATAACACGATTATATCCCGTGCTGATGGTGATGGCGCATTTTGTGAAGCAGGATCAAGTCTTCTTCGACCCATCTTCTGTGAATGGAGCGTTCCAAAATCATTTCCCTCTCTTTGTTTACTCAGGCGAGGAGTTCCCCAGTTAGGGGACCATGGGTGTAGGCTGACAGATGACACCGTCCCCTCTGTAGCCCCATGGCTCCCCAGCCTCTTCCTACAAGAGACCCACGGTCCCCCTTCTCCACCCTGCTCTGGGTGGCTGACACCAAGGGCTTTCCTTTGCCCCCTGGCTTCCTGTTGAATTAGGCCGAGGGGCAGCACCAGCAGAAAATGGGAGAGGACAATGTGGGCAGGGCATTTTCCCCCCGCATCCTCTCCCTCAAGTAGGCTGGGGCTGGCCACATCCCTCTAAGGGTTTCCTTCTCTTCCCAACCTTTGTAGTTTCTGTGGTCATGGAAACACACGCTCCTTGCCTAGGAGTGATGGCAGAGCCTTCCTGTTGTTAGTTCCTGGGGGAATTCGCTGTCCTTCATGGTTTCCCCTACACGACTTTAGTAAAAATCCCATTATTTGACCCCTATGGACTCCAATACCAACAACATTCCCTAACTTCAGGGACCTTCAGAAAAGTAAAAAAAAAAAAAAAAAAAAAAAAAAAAAAAAAATCAGCAATTTGCTGAAAAACATCGTGAGCCTCTGAACAGAAGTCCAACCCTTTCCTTGTCACCTCGTCCTCTCTCTCTTCCAGGAGCTTGCTGCTGCCTCATGGTTGTCACCCACCTGCGGTCTTCGATGCACCCAACCGCTGCGTGGGTCGTGTCTGAGGGCCTAGGCACGGCCGGCAGAGTGGCTGCCCCCAGGGCTCTGTGCTAAGGTCACCAGGCTTACCTGCGCCAAACGAAAGAAGGGCAGCCAGGCAGAGTCCACCCTGTCACGAAGAAGGACGCCAAAATCGAACCCGGAGAGTGGCACCAGCATCGAGTCTGCAGGACGAGATAAGGCGTCAACAGGGGATGAGTCAGTAAAGCAGAAGGAAGGAAGAGCAGCACGTAAGAGGCAGCTTGAAGCAAGCGGATCAGAAGAGAGGCCATGAAATGAGTACTGGTGTCTGGGGCCCATTATATTCAATGGAGACGAACCCGGAAGGAGGTGTGCAGAGCGGGCGGCTCATGAGCCAAGTCCTTTAATAAGAGGCTGCACCAATAGCCTCCATCGCACACCTTGTGGGGTCTGGAAGTGAGTCAGGCTCCCAGTGGCATGATTTGGTGGGGTGTGACCATGACCACTTAGCTCTCGTAGGGACCCTGTGATTCTCCTGGTTGCTGAGTAGCCTGGGCCGGGGCGGGGTGGGGGGGGGAGCCCAGATGCCCAAATCTCAGCTCTCCCAGTCTCCAGCTGGGCCCAGGCCATGGGGTTGTCTTCGACCACAACACCCTCGCTAATCCTGAGCTTTCGTGCTACTTAGTTTCCAGCTTCTCCAGCCAGCCTTGGTGGGGCCCTGCTCTGCTGACCAACTCTCGCCCTCCCTGGGGGCTGGATTCTGCTTTGATGATCTAAGTGTCTTTCAGTATAATTTCCGGTGGAGAATCTTGGGCCCCATCTCTGGGACTCCTGAGTGAAGAACAGGGATTTACTTCAACGTCATGTTGGGCAATATCTACACTGACAGCCCCAGAGTTTGGATAAGATCATTATGCAGTAATCTGCAGTCCTGAGTATCCTCCAGAGGTCAGCCTTTGCAGTAGTATCCCCACTCCACACCGGATTTATGGAGAGGATTTTCCTTAGTTTCCTCCATCCCTGTGTGGCTGAAAATTTAGGATGCCTTGGGCCCAAGCCCATCCAGGTGAAAGTAATTTATAGCCTCCTTCCATCTACTCCTGTAAGGCTCCCCGAGCCTCCTGAGAACTATGTGGGATGTTTTAAATATTTAATGGAGAGCAAAATGAGTAACTCTCTAGCTCCCGTGATTCCTTCTCTGTGGGCTCTAGCTATCCCAGGTGTGGAGTACAAGGAGGGTATCAACTTGCATTAAATTTGAAGCACTATCACACTCCAGCACCTAGAGAGTTTTCCAGCAGCTCCCTTCTTGCCTTAAAATGTATAGCAATCAAAGAACATCTACTCTTCTACCGTTTCAACAAGTCCTTTTACAGAACCCAGGAACAAAGTCCATTGGATGGGTAACACTCACACCCCAAATCCAAAGAGTCCTGTAGGAATCTCTAAAAAGAGGAAAATGTCCAAGGGATGAGACATGAACATATCTGCCTCTGATTGGTACGTGGAAGATCACAGCAGGCTGCGAGCTTACCTTCCCGTAGCGGCTGCCCCCCGGGACATGTTCTTTTTTTTTTTTTTTTTTAAAGATTTTATTTATTTATTTGACAGAGATAGAGACAGCCAGCGAGAGAGGGAACACAAGCAGGGGGAGTGGGAGAGAAAGAAGCAGGCTCATAGCGGAGGAGCCTGATGTGGGGCTCGATCCCATAACGCCGGGATCACGCCCTGAGCCGAAGGCAGACGCTTAACCGCTGTGCCACCCAGGTGCCCCTCGGACATGTTCTTAAGGCTCGTGAATCCACACGACCTCTAGAGTTTGAGGGATGCTTAGTGGGATAGCTCTGGTTGGACACTTGTCTCTCTTTCTGCTCACTGCTTTATGTAGAAATGAATTACCTGGCAACCTCAGTCATTCAGAACACAGCCCCAAACCAGGGACTAACAACAAAGATAGCTGGGTAATCACTTTGTACGTATATACTGCATTCCGTCTCCCTGGTGAGATTTTTTTTTTTTTCCTTCCAGGATACATAAGAATCTTATTTTTATTTACGTCATTTGGAGACACAACTGCCATGTTGTGTGATATGCAGCTGGCAGGAAATAGAGATTTGCAGGATGATGATGCTAGTGGAGTCAAAGCCTGCCTTTTGGCAATATTCACTTACCAAAGGTCAACTGGTCCACTTCCCGGAGCCATCCAGGAAAGGCTTTCTCCCTTCCCCAGAATGGCGCTGCTTTTTAAAAATAATGCTTTCCCCACTTCTCTTTATAGACGTTCTAATTGCTTTTGAGTTATTCGAAACAGTAATCATGCGGACTTTAAAGTAAGGCAGGCTGGGATTGAATCCCAGTTTGGCTTCTCTGTGGCTGGAGCTGTGCAGTCCGTTAACCTTCCTTTAGTTGTCTTTAGAACTGGAATACCAACCAGAAAGGCCTGGGGCTGTTGAGAGGAGGTAACACAGGTGACGTGGCTCTGAGGAAGACTCGGTGATCATTTGTTGAATTTAAGCAGAGGGAACCAAACCTTAATCCCACTGGATGCGTTCTAAGTTTGGTTTGTTTTCACTCTGATTGGTTACCACCAAGTCCGATCACATTGACAGAAATGTTCTTTGGTTACTTACTCCTCCAACTATCTCTTTTTCTCTCTTTAAAAATATAATAACGCATCTGGGATCTATTATGCGGCGGTATATATTTCAGTATATGTTTCTGCTAATGCCTTAGTAAACAGAAACTGCATGAATGTTGACTGCTCAAATACAGTAGCCACTAGTCTGCCTTGAGCGAGGCTCAGTATAAAGTTAAACACTGCAGGATTTTAGAAAGGGGGGGGGTCCATCAGAAGTGGAACTCTAAGCCTCGTTGTATCTGAATTACTTTACATAGTTAAGAAAATGATGTTAACCATTTCCTACTGCTTAGAATAAGGAAAGTTTTATAAGTCTATGATGTCCTTATTTTTACCAAAGGCAAGTATATCAGTTAGGAACACTTCTGGCTGTTAATGTCAGCATACTTAACTAAAGGTGAACTAAACATATGGAGGGGTACTTTGTCATTGTTCTCATATTTTCTCAAGCAGAAAACTTCGTTCAGGGCCCATATCTCTGGATTCTTTTGGTCTTTTCCTCATGGTTGTAAGATGGCTGCCCTGGCACCAGACATCAAGTCTACATCCAATTGAAGAGTGAAAAGTGGGAAGGTAATGCCAGCCACCTGCCGCATGTGTCCTTTTTATCAAGGAAGCAAGACATTTCCCAGAAGCACTGAACAGACTTACATCTCATGGCCAGAGTTGTGTCACAGGGCCACCTCTATAAGGGAGACTGGGAAGGTGAGGTTTTTACCTATTCTAGCCTCTGTAGTGGAGGCAGACAAGAGAGAAAGAGATGGAGATAGGTGTTGGGTGCGTCAATACTTAGTTTCTGTCATCATGAACTTTATAGAAGTGTTTGTGGGCTGAAGTCTGCTGCAAATATCCTCAAACTTACTCTAAAAAATAACAGAGGTGTCAGGCTATGGAGCAAAGAACTTTGGAATCAGACTTGTCAAAGTTTAGATCCTGACTCTGTTACTTACTGAACAGGGTGGCCCTGAACAAGTCACTTCTCTCTGAACCTTTATTTCCTCACCTATAACTAAAGTGTGTCCTAGAGTTATTATGAAAATCAAATAAAAGAATATGAAAACACAGTTAATGCTGATTAGTCCTCTGCATCTGTACTTTATTATGGTCAAGATAATGGTGATAATAAACAAATAAGTAAAAGAGGAATGTAAGAGTCTGTTCTATTCTACGCAGAAAGGCCAGGCTCAGAGGTCTATGATGACCATTCTCCCCACTCTACACCCCTCCCCCACCCTTTCTTCTGGTCCTTCCTTCATGCAAATCATCATTTCATGGCTCACATCCCTAGATTGTGACCTCATTGTGTCATGTTCAATTTTGCATCTCCGCTGCTGGTGTACAGTGGTAGGTACTCAGGGGATGTTTAATGAATGAATGAATTCCCCCAGAAGCGTGGACTAGTTGGAAAAAGAGGAAGTCGTGTTCAATCATTCATGTCCAATAAAGACAAAAGTTCTCAGAGAATTACTCAGCAGCTCTTTAAGGATAAATGGGCAAGGAATTCTGGGACGAAGGTGATAGCGGTGGAAGTATAGTTTTCACAAAGCTGCTAGATACCAACAAATCATGGGCTACATTTATAAAAATGGGGTGACAAGTTGTACCCTCAAACCCGAAAATATAGAGGGTGATGGAAAAATGCCTGTAGAACCATAAGATCTATATTGTCTCAACATCTGAGCTGAAAAAGCAGAAGTGCCTAAGAAAAGGAGAACCCCAAATAGTCAGTAGGTATTCACCAAGAAGCACAGAGAAGTAATTTGAGAGCAGCAGCTAAAACAGACTTTCCAGTAGGAGTTTGCCCACTGGAATGGGGGTGAGTGTAAGAGGTGCACAGTAAGAACTGAAAATCCTGGGACAGTCTAGTCCCTATGAATTCTTGAAACTGACAGCCATTCCTCTTCTTCAGGACAAGGCCCCTCACTGAGGAAAAAATTCTGGGAGTGGAATCAAATCGAGCAGGTTTCAGACAACAGTGATGAGAAAGAGAAGGTTCAGATAAAAGTAGAAGAGGAAGGAAAAGAAAACCAAGAAATGTAAGAAAGAAAACTTTATAGTTTTAGCACTACATTAAAAACCACAGAGGAGTGATCCCTGTAAAGTTAAAAATGTTATCTGAAGAAAGTCGCTGTCCTCTAAAATTTAGCAGAAACCAATTTCACATAAAATTGAGCAGTAGAAAACTATGGAGGTCAAGCTCATGAAAAGTTATTTTAAGAAAAAGAAGACTAAGCCATATGTAAAACGGAAAACGAAAATATGCCAGAAAGAAGTGTCCATAAAACAGATTAAACCTGCAATCTATTATTTCAAAATGAGTAGAAGACATTAAGAAAATGATATGAGAGATGCAGAACAAAGTAAATCACAATTAGAAAAAAACAGAAGTAAAACTGAAGAAGTAACTCAAGGGAACAAATTCTTTTAGAAAAGAAGACTGGGCTATAAGGAGCACAGAACAAATAAACACAAATGCTTCAAGAAAAATAATAGATGAAAGGAGAAACTTTTCTAAAATAAAAAAGAAAGGAAAAAAGAGCTTAAAATATTCAACAGAACAGGACAAATATTGAAGATAGTGAAGAAGCTCCAGTCTGTGAATAACCAGAGTTTAGGAGGAAAACCAAAAGAAGGGAACAGAACAAATTCTAAAACCATAATTCAAGAAAAGTTTCCTGAAATTAAATAACATTTGAAGTTTCATATTGAAATAGCATATTGTGTACCTGAGGATATTAATATATACTGAGAAATAACAAAAAATATTACTATATTTAAAAGTAAAAGATAAAAATTCCTTAGGCATCCAAGTAAAAACAGCTATTAACTTATCAAGGAAAAATATAGATTACCCTCAGATGTTTGGGCCACCTTTTACAGCAGAATAAAGCAGAATAACATACTTTAAGTGGTAAGTTTAAATTCAATTATGCTTACAATTACACTAAATGTAAATGGTGTTAAAAAGTCTGTTTTTCTGAAGTTTGCCTTCTTAACATTCCTGAAACTCCTATTCCTCCATGCTGCATTCAGACTCTGCTCTGCGATGGTAGATCTTGGACGAGAGTGATTTTCCTGTCCACCCCCAGTCGCTGCAGACCTCTGCTTTGCATCAATGCAGGATCTTGGGTGTAAGTGAGTTTTCTTCTCCTTTTTCTAGCACCAGAGAGTTTTTCCAAATTTCAGTGCTGCCAATGAGGGCTTGTTTTCCACCCCTTCCCCTGTTGCAGCCAACCTTTGCTTTGAAGTAGGGTAAAGTTCTCCCCTTGTCTCATGGTGGCCACTGATCAGGGTCCAGGGTATGGACCGGCTACCCCAAGTAGTCCTTCTCCACCTTCAAACTTTGACAGAGCCACTCATCCTCACTGTGGAAGAACGAGATCTTACTCTCAGATCTTCTTTGCTGTCCCTGATCTTTCTCATAAGCATTTAGTGCAGACCAATGGAAACAGCTATTGAGTACATATAGGACTCCATGTCTAAGACTCCTACATTGTCATGTTATCCTTGACATTTAAGAAGTTGTTACAATTGTAGTTGCTCTTACCCACTTTTAGGGCTAACTATCTCTTTCTCCCACATTCTGCCTGAGGTAAAACATTTTGTTTGTCTCATATCTTCTCAGAGGGGTTTATTAATCTTTGAAATTCAGTTTACCTGCTTGTGTTGAGACCCCAGCTCTCTACTGGGCTAAAAATTGGACTTTGTAGGTTATGTGGTTCTTTGTTGTTGTTGTAAGGGTGTGAGTGATGTTCTCTTGTGGCTTTCTATACCCTAAATGAAAGTGAAGCTTCAATTTTTTTTAAAAAAAGCTTCTTTTAGTAATTATAATTGCTAGTGGCAGTATTAGTATTGTTATCCTGACTACTGTGTGTGTAATTATCTTATGTGGGATAAAGAAAATAAATAACGATGGAATATTTTCATGCTCTCCTTCATTGTGTCCTTGAGGACCAAGGCTTTTGGTATTGAAGAAAGAAGATACATATATGATATGGAAGAAAGTAAGTAAAAATCCTGTGACTCTGAATTTGAATTGGAAACTCTATTATGAATTTACAAGCTATTTTATAATTAAATATATAAACCCACCAAAAGTGTCTAGAAACATGACTAATCGAGTTGCAATAAGCATCTGAGTGCCCAGATTGTGATCTTCAAATATAATTTCCTACTACGAGAAACCATAGTCTCTTGGAGAAATAGCTAATTCCAAGTTTGGGATAGGAACTACACCAGATGATCCTGGGACATTTTGTCCTCCAAATAGAAAAGATGCTGTCAAAAACTAATCAGGTCATGTCAAAAGGACTCAGCTGCCAATGTTAAGAAATTTCCGGTGGCCAAAAAAGGTACAGCATAAGTTTGAATAAAGATAAGACATGTAATGTATTTAAACCCATTAAATATGTTTAAATTCATGAGTCATAGTGATATATCTTCTAAATAATCAAATTAGTCACTTTCGAGGATCACAAAGAACCAATTCATTATGTTAAAAATAGGTAAAGAGAAAAAAGCATTTTTCCTGACTTATATATAAACTCTACAGCTGTGTAACCAAATACTAGAGTAGGGCAGTATCTCCTTATAAGTTATTCCCACTATAAAGTAAAATGAGAGGTTGAGTTAGAATGTCACCATTTCTCAATCTCCACCAAATTAATAGGTCTAGGCAATGAGCCTCGATGGCTGTTGACATAATAGAAAAAGAGACAACCAGACATACGCTATCTAATGAAATAACATGCCACTTCCTGTGGTCTTGCCAAAATGACTGAGTCAAAGTTTTATTGGACTCTAGACCGAGCTTCTGATTTGCAGATTACAGAGAGGACAGAGAAACATGTTGAACAGCACCATAAGTACCCAATCAGCAAAATCCAGACAAGTAGGACATTCCACAGGACAAACCACCAAAGATCTTCAACAGATAAACTATAAGCAAAAGCAAGGGATGGAAGGAAAGCCAGTAGATCAAAAGAAAATTTTAAACTTATCAAATTTTTAAGAGCGAGTAAGAATAAACTGCAGCACTAAGAATGTACACGTGGGTAACAAAATCATAAAGAAACAGGGAAGTGATCACTCCAAAAGTCAAGATAGTGGTTATTTTTGGAGAGAGGAAGGGAACACATGTGAAGGGCTTCTGGAATATCTGGGAAATTTCTATTTCTTGGTCTAAGTGAGTGTTAGCCTTATAATCCGCTCAGCTATATGTTTGTCTTCAAGCCGTGGACTTCTGGGGTTTGCAGATTCTGCAATGTGCTATTTCTTTTTCGTCTGGGTTATTTCTCCAGGGGCAAAGGCAATAATTTCCTAAAATCCATATGGATGTGAAGAAGAGCAGTATGTTACTGGTTATTATTGTCGTTGTTGTTTATAGTGCAAAATGAAGAGTAAAAAGTAAAAAATCATTTACCGTATCTGTGTTTTATTTTATAGCAAGAGTTTTCTTTAAACCTGTTTGACCTCAGAACAGCCTCTTGCTATCATTCCCCAACCAGGAAATTGCATATATCTATGTGTAAAGATGGAATGCACTACGCATTTTTTAAAAAGAATAAATAGGCAGGAAATATATTCTTAAGAATATATTTTAGATTGAGTTATATTTCCTAAGTGCCTTTATTAAAACCCATTTCACAAAATCCTTTCCTTCCTTAAAGAATCCTTTCATTAGATCCTGTGTGCCTTTTTTCTAGACTCGCCAAGCTCAATAGCTGGAAAGTGTTTCCTTTTCAAAGTCCAAGGAACATGCAATCCTCTATATAATAATAATAATAAAGATGTACTAAGGTTTCCAGCCCCCATCCCTGCCTTCCATCTGAGAGGGGAAACTGTGTGCGTAAACGTGCACACGGACAGATTTAAGAAAGCAAAGGGGATGTTATAGTGCAAATGTCGAAATGGCATTCAAAAGGGAAGCCTTCTCCATGAAAAAGAAAATATCTTTTCAAGGAAGAGTCAAGGGTGAATCAGTTTCATCCAAAGTATAAATACAGTAAAGAATTTTATTTGCCCTCTGAGCTGTAATTCAAAGCCAAAATGTGAGCCCAAAATGGGAATTTCGGCAACCACGGAACTTGCTGACTTCTGAAAGGGGATTCCAGGCCTTCCTAAGTCTTTTGAAGTTCATTTTGCTTTGTCTTCAGATGTCTTGACATAATCAGCCCATTGAGGCCTTGTGCTGTCTTGTGAACGCAAGCATTCGCTCACGATTCCATGTCAGGGCTGGAGACAAGGAGAGGTTCAGATCCTTTTGACACCAGGGCGGCTGGTCAGGAAGTTCTCAAATGTGCAGCAATGTGAACTTTCAGCTGAACCGTTGCCCAGTGGGGCGCCTGTCCTTTCAATTCCCATCGTCTCAGGTCTTCAAAGGCTGGGGGCATCTGTACCCAGTGACCTGCACGGCTGGCCTGACACGTCTCTTTCCCGTGGGGTGTGGGGGAAGGGCCCAGATTGGAATGCCTTACCCTCATTTCTCAGTGTGAGCCGGAGCATGTGTGAGACCCACCCAAATCGACACGTTTACTCCCCCCCACCCCCACCCCCTGTTCCAGCGGTCACTGAGTTCCATTGGCCACTCAGGGAGCATCTGCTTGACCGTCTTGGCGAGGCTTGGTTCCCACACTTCGGGTTCGCACCGATTATGATAGTAATGGCGGCCCACACTTACATGAGTGTGAACGTTGTTCTCGTTTAATCATCACAACCACCACACGGGTACGTATTCTCTCCATCTTACACACGAGGGCACAAAGCGAGTTCACTTGAGATCACATATCTAATTAGTGGCGGAGGTGGGATTTGAGCTCAGGCAGCTCTGGCCCTGCAGTCTATTTCCCTCATCACCGCTCTACAGAGCCCGTGGGCAGGGAATAAACACATTCATAGACATAACTACATAGACAACTGCTGATAACAGCGGCCATTTGTTGAGTCCCTTCATGTATTAGCACTATACTGAGCTTTACAAACATACATTTAATTCTGGATAGATGGGTATAGCTCTGTCTATGTACAGACACAGGTACAGACAGATACACGTGTACAGGTACAGACATAGAGACACCGAGGCCTAACAATGAAGAGCTAGCCACCCGCCAGACTGTCTAAATTTAATCCCAGGCCAAAGTTTCCCAGTGACTTAGCACTCTTGCACTTCAGTCTGTTCATCCAAAAAAATCCCCTTTATAGACACACTGCAAGAATTAAATGAATACGGGCGCCTGGGTGGCACAGCAGTTAAGCGTCTGCCTTCGGCTCAGGGCGTGATCCTGGCGTTGTGGGATCGAGCCCCACATCAGGCTCCTCCACTATGAGCCTGCTTCTTCCTCTCCCACTCCCCCTGCTTGTGTTCCCTCTCTCACTGGCTGTCTCTATCTCTGTCGAATAAATAAATAAAATCTTTAAAAAAAAAAAGAATTAAATGAATAATATATAAAAGTTCCTGGCACAGAATAGGTGCCCAAGAAGTTAGATATTATTATTACTATATTACATATAATATGTAATATCACATATTCTTAATATTACTATGTAAATTATACCTTATATAATTAATATTAGTAATAGATATTATTATTATTACTATTACATATACAAAGATGATCTATTTTCTCAACTCAGAAAGCTTGGTAAAGAGAGTAGCATTCTTCAAAATTCATCAGGGTCAAAGGTTACCAAGAAAATTTACACTGAGCTGACTCGTTTTCCCCAAGGAGATCAATATTTGAGATACAAACCACCAAAGTAGATTGATGAAGCCACATTTGAAAATAAGTCTTAGGATTGTAGACCACCCACGCTGCACAAAAGCTCTGTTCTGAGTGAGACAGACTCCCAACACTCTAGACAGAAGAGAGCACTTGGCTCCCATCGCCACAGCATGTGCTGTCTGTCTGAGGATGCAGGACGGCCAGGTGACCGTCTGACCACAATCCCCACTTCGCCGACCTTTCATCACCTCGACTCCAGTACTTCTAAGATCGAGTCGATTTCTGTCCTTACGGGCTCTGCACAAGCATCTAGTATCCAAATTCCATGTGATGTTTAAACAGTACATTCCTAGGCAAAACAGATATGACCAAATGACAACATAGGTAGAGAATACTGGGTGGGTACTTTGACTCGGGTGCTGTGTTAAATACTGCACAAGCATTACCCCTCCTGACCCTCAGGGCTCCATACCGTTGTGTTGGGTCCTGCTCGGGCCCTGTATCCAAATCTTCTGAATGGCAGAGGCGTTCTCAAGCCCAATCTCACCCACCTCTGGGGCTCAGCTGCTAATTCCTGCGCGCTAAGCTGCCCTCATTCCTTTCTACACTCTTGTTCATTTCATCTCTGCCTTTGCTGCCATCCCTACCCTACCTAATGCAAGTTACCAGTCACAGAAGTTCTTTCTCTGGGGATTCATTCCTGGAAAAATCACTTCTGCGTCCATTTTTCTTCTCTGAGCACACGTTGTACTTGGTATCTACTCTCATTATAGCACCAGGCGGAACATGATCTTTCTCCCTCATGAGGCAGTGACTCTTTGAAGACAGGAACGGGCCTTCTCCATCTTTCTGACCCTAGCACTTAGCACAGTGCCCGACATATAGCAGGATCTCAATACATATTTGCAGCAAGAACGAATGATTGAATGGATGGCTAGAGGCATGGTGAAGGGTTGCCTCAGATGACCTTGCTCTCTTTTGTTGAGAAGTCAGTGCTCACTGAGTCTCGTGTTGCTTGCTACCATGAACTGATTCAGACCTCCAGCCCAGAATCAGTCTTCTCACTTCACAATTTCTTGTCCCTAGAAACACAAGCCATGGCTTTTCTCATCAAGGCCAAATTTTCTAAAAAGTAAGCTTAAATCTTCACCATTTCTTCTTACATTTTTATTATGTATATATTTTGAGAATAATAGTAAACCCATTTATTGTAAAAAAATATGGAGACAAAATTGTAACGAAATTATATAAAAATGGCCTTATCACCAAGAAAGAACTGTCGTACATATTTTTGATGATTTCCATCTAGTCTTCTCTATTTCCATGTACATGGGGTGGACATATGTAGTCCCATATTCTTTTCATATTTTAATATGTCCCTGTGTCAAGAAATGTCCTTCGAAGTTTGCACAAAGGCCCAGATGCCGGAAAGTACTTGACATATTCAGGGATCCCAAGACCAGCGCCTCTGGGTGCACCTCAGAGAGTCAAGGGCGCACTGAACGAGGCGCTCATCTAGGAATCGGCAGGGCCAGAAGACTTTGTGGGCCTTTTGCAGCCCATGCTATGGACTTTCTATTTTAGTCTACGTGAACTGAGAACTGGTAAGATATATCAAAAATTATTTTTTTGTGGTCAAGTTTGGATTAATGATAGCTTGGTGGGGATGGTGGGTGGGGGGTGGGAACAATGGAAATGGAGAGGAGTATTCAGGACCAACGTACATTTTGAAAGTAGAATGGAGAGGACATGGTGGTTGATTGTACTTAGGAAGTGAGAGAGAGAGAGAGAGAGAGAGGTGCCAAAATGGCTCCTATGGGTCTTTGGATAGCCGGTTGGGTAGAAATGTCATTTACCAAGAAGGGGGACTGTCAAGGGGAAATAGATTTGGGAGAGGAGAGGGACCTCTGCCAAGTTTGTAGACCACTACAATAGAGTATTATTATTATTCATATTTGATGTCAAGTAAACAGACTCAGGAAAGTTATTTCATTTGCTTGGGATCACATATCCAGCAAACAAAGGAGCCTGGTTTCATACACAAGTTCTTTTGACTGATACCAAAAACTGTGTTGTTTCCCCAACAATTCTCACACAGCCTCTTAAGTGGAAAGAACAGATCTGAGCCTCCCATGAAGCATAACAGAGACAGAGACACAGGGAGATGAGCCAGAGAGCGACCCAAGAGCACCCTGCCTGGGCTGAGAGGGCTGAACCAGGATGGAAAGCAGACATCCAGATTTTGTAGCCACGCCCTCAAACACCAGGAAACTGGAAGTCAGTCACCAGTCGCAGTGCTTGTGGGCACCACGGCTTCTTGTCTCAAAACTTTGCTGGGAGCTGAGAACTGTTAACTCAGAACTGTGGTCCCCAAGTACAGTCCCCAGACCAGCAACATCAACATCACCCGGGGGCTTGTAAGAAATGCAATTTCTCAGGCACCCCAGACCTTCTGACCAGAAATTCTGGGGTTGGGACCCAGCAGTCTGTGTTTTAACAAGCCTTCTAGGAGACGGTGCTGGAGCACGCAAGCTTGAGAGTAACGGAATTAGAGCATCTGGCTTCATCTGATCTCCGTTTTTGCCCCTGAGCAGACCTCGCCTGAATGAATGTCGTATAATCCCCATAGCAGGCCAACTTTGGACAAACGGGGAAGCTACTGCTGAAGCTGGATGAAAGCTCATTTTGTCCCCTGTCCGATCCTCTTACATAAATCCCCATCCAAAAAGGAAATAGCCCTTTTTTTTTTTTTAAGGGACTGTTGTTTTGTGGCGAAAGGAATGCTCTGCTAATTTTAGGAAGATGGCTTCAGTTAGGGACAGGAAGTCTTGAAGGGAGGGAAGATTTCAAGTTGAATTTTTAAATATTGTGTTCTTTTATTTATTTTTTTTCTTTAGAAAAGAAAAAAAAAACATTCACAGAAAAGAAAACACCATTAACCAACCTCAGCTGACTAAAACTCCTGACTGAAAAGAAGAGGTGCGTGAGAGCCATTTGTGGAGGCCCCACAGCTACAGTGGAATAAGCTAGAAGACCAGGGCCCTCAAGATTCTGCTCTGAACAGAGACTCTTTGCAATGGAAATTAGTTTTGGAAGAAAGAGAGCCCCTGGCTTCTTGGTCAGACTAATTCTCAAGAGCTTCCCTCTCCCCTGCCAACTCCCAACTCCCGGGCTACGGGTGTCCCTTGGATCGGTCCCCTCAGAGCATCAACCTGGCAACCGAGTGCTCGGGAGTGCTTTGGGCTTTACGGTTCGCGAAAGGCTTCTGCATTTCTTGGCTTGTTGACCCTATAGCAAGTCAGTCAGATTATATTATTTCCGTTTCACAAGTAAGAAAACAGAGACCTGCCGAGGAGAAAAGGGGGCCTTTCCGATGAATAAAAATCGTGACTCCTATGAGTTTCAGATTTTTTATCTCATTGAATTCTTGAAGTGAGAAGAAGTCTTGCTTCCATTCCACAGCTAAGGAAACTAGAAAGTAGACGTGACTTACTTCAAAAGTCACAAAGTTAGGAAGCTGGCAACACCTACTTGAACTCAAGGCCTTTCCCGACACTCCGCACTCTTCTTTGGGTCAGACGGGTCCTGGAAAGTAGTCGGTCCACAAGCTTTCACGGATCTCATGTTGATCTCTAGAGAATGGAACATTTCGAAACAATTGCTTAGTTAAATTTAATTTATCCGAACAGTGGGTCTAACCACTAAAATAGAATTGGGCAAGTCCTCACTTCAGGAACTTTGGCCCCCGTAGGTACAGCACTCAGAGGCTCACTCTTATAGATGTGGGTGTGTGGGGAGCCGGCTGAGGGGTGGGATAGGTCCATGCAGGAGAGTGTTTCTCAAGGGTCTGAGTCCCCTTCACAGCCTCTGCCCTGTCCTAGCCGAGATGAGCACTGTTGAACCCTACTTGGCTACTCAAAAATCCCGACCCCAACACCCTGAAGAACATGAGAGAGGTGTTCCCTTTCCTGTCGGTGCAGAGATGTGACCTGTGGCCATCGCTGGTCTTGCACTGCGGGAGTCGCCAATGTCAGCATCAGAGGCTGCTGGGCCTGGAGGATGGATACTGCCCACGAGGGCAGCACATTCAGGCCATCTTTGCAAGCCTGCATTGGTCACACGTCTGGAAGGCAGGCCTGTGCAAGACAGCCCACCTCACACAGATTTAAACTGCTGTCCCATGAGGGCGTCGTAATTACTTTGGCTTCCCATCAGATTTGACCCACGGGAGTCACTGGAATATAAACGAGAGCCAATCTATCACCTTTTGCTTAGAAACGTTTGCTGACATCCCATTGCCTTTAGGATAAAGTCCAAAAGGAATGGAAATGAGGAATTGTGAATTATCTATTAGCAAGAAATCTATCACGCGATTGTCATAGATTTTCCCCTTTGTGATTCATTTATTTAAAACATCCACCTCCCAGATGACGATGATGACGATGATGGTGACATGTAAATGGAGACTGGGGGGAATCAACTGAATAAAGCAACAGTGCTCTGGCAGAAATCTTAAAATGAAAAATGAAATCGCTTTTACTAGCAAGTGCTGGCTTTTTGGGTTGCAAGGAAACGATATCCCTCTTTTTTTTTTTTTTTTTTTTAAGGAAATTAGGTCTGTATCAATCATCCTATGCTCTCTCTCAGCTTCTGGGATTGGCTCAGAAGCAGACATGTGTCCCAAGTCAGGCCCCTGAGACCAAGGGAATATTTTGTTCAGACTTCTGGAAGAGGAAATTGTTGTTTATAAGGGAGAGCTACTGAGAAAGATGCTTTCTTGTCCCCTGAGGGCTGTCATGTGTGGACTGGGGCAGTCATCTTTCTTTTAGCCAAAGGACAACACCAGCATAGCACCATAGAGAAGCCCAGTGAGTTACAGAGAAATGACACAAGACCACGCCGGGTCTATGGTGTGACTCCTTCCCCCACTTGATGGCAAGGGCCCCACAGGCAGGAGCTGAGTGTTCCTCGCATGTGTCTGGCACCGTGGGCCTGGCACGGCCCCTGGCACCGAGAAGGAGCCCAGCTCAGGAAGCAGAAAATGAGCAAACAGCACATTGAACCCGAGGTTTTCTCAGTGCTTTTCAGCTGAATGGCAAGTTTAACCTCATGCAGGTAATATACTTCCCAGGCTGAAAGTCAGGGACATACAGATGAATGTTTGAAGAAGAGAGTTGGGTAACATGTTGGGGGAGAAAGTGGCAGGAGAGGACGGGGGTGGGCAGGGCCAAGGCTTGTGACCTGGGAGCAGTGCGCCCTCCCGAATCACGTGTGTGGGGCTGTCCAAGCCACGGACACAGCGTTCTCCTGTGGGTTCGTGCACGCTGAGCCAGTGAGGCGCTTGTAAGGGGTCTGGAAGAAGCGTTAGACCTTTATTAGCTTAAGTACTTTACCAGAGTCTAGATCGTATCCAAACCTGGAAGTTTTCAGCGGCAGACTTGCAGTGGCTTTCCAAAAGCCTCAGGCTTGCCTTCCCTCCATTCAAAAGTCAGGCTGTGCAGTGAAAGCCGAGTACCAGAAAACAACCATGTAGATTTTGAAACTTGATTGGATGAGATTTTTCATGCCTTTCTGCAGTGCAGACATCCAGCAATGCTGTAGAGCTAGGTCAGATCCAACCCACAAGTTCTGGCTTTTTCTGAATTAGGGCCTGCCTTATCTTAAAGGAACTTCAAGGTCTGATTGAAAACAATGCTGGGCTACATTTAACTTGAGCACTAATTTGACTTGGACAAGACGCTTGACCTCTCTGGGCTTAGAGCCTCTCATCTATAAAGTGTGGGGCGGAGCTAAACCCACACTGGGTTTCTCCGCATTGAGAAATATCATTACATGAGATGAAAATCCAAAGAGCATTCAGAGGAAAAAGAGCATGGGACCTGGGAACAGCCTCAGGTTCAAGTCGTCGCTGACCCACTCACATATGACCACGGCTAACTCATTCTTCAGCTCGGATTCTCAGTTTTATTGTCTATAAAATGGTGAAATAATTTCACTTTCGTTGTCTATGTTATAGGGATTTGGGAAGGTTTCGAAGAGCTGATGCAGTAATGATACGGAGTAGTCATTTAATAAAAAATTAATTCAGCAAATACTTGTGGAGCATATACTATGTGCCAACTACTCGCCTAGCCTCTGGAAATAGAGTGGGAAGCCAACGAGGCATCACCCTGACCTCTGTGGGTAGGTGGACAAAAACTTAGAAATCACATTTATGGGGGCGCCTGGGTGGCGCTGTTGTTAAGCGTCTGCCTTCGGCTCAGGGCGTGATCCCGGCGTTCTGGGATCGAGCCCCACATCGGGCTCCTCCGCTATGAGCCTGCTTCTTCCTCTCCTACTCCCCCTGCTTGTGTTCCCTCTCTCGCTGGCTGTCTCTCTGTCAAAATAAATAAATAAAATCTTAAAAAAAAAAAAAAGAAATCACATTTATGAATGTCTACTTGTCATATGAGCTAAGACCTACAGGGAAAGTAACAGGGTGCTGTGAGACAGACATAATGCATGCTAATTCTTGTCCCAACAGCCCTTTTCATTCAGCAATGCCACCAGAGCCACCATTCACCAAATAGTTCCCTCATAGCCCTTTTCATGACTCACCAGGGAGAATGCATCACCCCAGACTAGATTTCCCACTGGGTTAATTTTCTAGTACCAGAGGTCTTTGGGAGATTAGCTGATTTCATTTGCAAACCATACGAACAATAATGCGAGACTATTCCTGGGAGTGGGAGGCAAATCCTTGAACTTACATTGCCAACCTCACGTTCTTTCTCGCAAGTCTACATTACTGCTCGTGTTTGCTGAGACAGATTTGATTAATCAACACATCCCGCTGCAGTTATCATCTACAAAGCTGTCCAACTACAAAGAATGAGGGCTTTCTGCCCAGTCGGACACCCACCTGGCTCCAGGTAGAAGCGGGGGCCCCAGGAGAGCCAGCCAGCTGGTGTAGATCATATCATGTCCGTGATCCAGGCAAAGGGAGAAACCCTGCTCCGGGAGCTCGGGAGGTTAGCTTTGGCAGGCAGGGCATGTTGGGCCTCGGAGAGCAACTTGGCCATGTCACCTCTACTACCTGTGCAGGGATTGTCTCAAACACAAATGGGGACAATCATAGCCCGACCAGTGCATTGCACAAGGTTTTCATTCACATCATGTGAGAGGAATGTCCTGTCACCTCCTTCAGATCCGCCCTCTCATTTACATACCTGTGATCACAGTCCCAATTCAAATCTTATCACGTTGTGTAACCTGCTAACCAATCTCTCTTCTCTCACGCTTGCTCCAAATTCACTTCTGATACCGCTTCCAAGTTTAAAACATAATTGATGGCCTATTGCTTTCTGCTTACAAATTTTGATGACATTCCACTGCCTTCAGAAAAAATTCCAAAATCTCTGGCATGGTATTTGTGGCATGTACTCTGAGGTAGCTACCCACGAGCCATTTTTCTTCCATACCAGCAGAATTCAATTTAAGGTCTGGCCACAGTGTGCCAAAACTATGGGACAGACTACGAGGGCGCTAAGCCATCTACCGTGATCCCATTCTTCTTCGGACTAACGGTGGGCATATGACCCAGTTCTTGAGATATAAAGGAAAGTCGACAGGGGCTTTAGGAAAAGACTACTTTTTTTTTTTTTTAAAGATTTTATTTATTTATTTGACAGAGAGAGAGAGACAGCCAGCGAGAGAGGGAACACAGGCAGGGGGAGTGGGAGAGGAAGAAGCAGGCTCCCAGTGGAGGAGCCTGATGTGGGGCTCGATCCCGGAATGCTAGGATCACACCCTGAGCCGAAGGCAGACGCTTAATGACTGAGCCACCCAGGTGCCCTGGAGAAGACTTTCTTCCTGGTAAGACAGAAGTATATAAAAAAGATGGCCTGTTTTCTGTGTGGTGCTTGAGACTGTGGCAGCCATCTTGTGACTGAAAGGGAAGGCGTTAAGATCACTAACATCCCCGTTTGCCTGAGATTTTCCTTCTTTTAGCACTGAAAGTCATAAATCCTGGGAAACCCCTCAGTGCCAGGATAATTGGGACAGTTGGTCACCCTAAGAAATGTCACTGGTATTCTGAGCAAAAAAAAACCCAAACAAATACCAAAACGAGGTGAACACACTGGTGACCCTCACTGAGCTACTGAACCAGCTCTGAGGTTGCCTTGCTCAAGTCCTCTTGTGCAAGTTACCCAAAAGCCTTCTTCCTGTGTTTTCTAACCTGTAGCTGAAACTTGCAGCTTGAATACATTCACGATCTTTCATCAAATGACCCAGCCTGCTTTTCAAATGCCGTCTTCCACCATCCCTCCTGCCCGCATACTCATCCAATGCCGATTACTCACTACGCTCTGAGTTTGCCATGAATCTGTGCGCCTCTGTGCCTGTGGTAATGCCATTTGCTTTGCCCAAAATTCCTTCCCTTCTTCCATCACTGAAAATTTCCTACGCTTCCTCCAAGGTCCTGCTTACCAAGTTCCCTCCTTTTTGATGCCTTCCTCCACTCTACCCCTTGTTTCTTCCTCTAAACTCCCATGGTTTTGGCAAGCAGAGAAACTCTTGGTTTATGTGACTCTCATCATACACTTTGAGTGTTTCAAGAGCAGGGATTATATCTTACTCATTTAGTATCTATAATCTTAGTACTGCCACCCATACATACCATGCTTGCTTTTGGAATGAATAATAGTGTTTATGGGGTAAATAATTATACAGGATGAATACATTTGTTTTAAAGCAGCAAGTCTCATGGAAAGTGCAAGGTATTGCCCTTCTTTTTCCAGCGGGCTCTGCCCAAGCAACATTCTCTGGAGAACTATTCATATTGAGATTCCCTTTCCTTTGAACTCACTCAACTCCCACATTGTTACTGAGCTCACACTAGATGCCATGTACTTCTTAAAATATTGCTGATAATTATAGATGACTTGTTCCTATATAACTCTTATCTCCCTAATGAAAGAGTAAGGAAAGTGGCTTCCATCTATTACGAAGGCCACTTGATTCCAGGTCCAGTGCCCTGTATGAAGTTTGGGCACCATAAGTATTGTCTGAGTACGTGCAGTAAATGCTGTATTCTGCCATTACATCAAGAATGCTTTTGAGTGCAAGCAAAAATAAGTGCCATGAAGTGTGGACTTTGTCTTCCCACGGCTGTGTCGTCAGTGCTTAAAAAAGTGCCAGTCACATAGTAGATGCTCAGTAAATATCTGTTGTGATGAAGGAATCAGTTAATAATCTCTTCAGGGAAATTACATATAGAAGCAGGCAGGTCCCTGTGTAGCAAATGAAACTTCCCACATGTTCATAGATGCCAGAACATTCCTTAGTAAAGACTGTACTAGGATGAATAGTGTCCCCCCAAAATTCATGTCCACCTGGAACCTCAGAATGGGACCTTTCTTGGAAATAGGCATTTCGCAGATGCAATTAGTTGAGAACAAAATAAATTAGGATGGGCTCTAATCCAATCAATGATTGGTATCCTAAATAGGAGAGAAAAACAGAGACTCAGAGACTCCCAGATAGAAGGCCACGTGATGACAGAGGTAGAGGTTGGAGTGATGCATTTACCAACTACGAGGTGCCAAAGATTGTCAGCACCATCCGGAAGCTGGCAAGAGGCAAGAAGGGTCTACCCGGAAGCCCTAGGAAATGAATACAGGAGCCAAGGCTTCAGTCAATAACTGAGCAAATTGATACAGAGTACAAATGTATAAGGGGAGATAACATCATACAAGAGGATATTTTTACATAGCAAAATAAGGAAAGCGTATTAGAGCACTAGGAAGAGAGAGGGTGAGATTTGAAAACAGAAGATCTGGGCTTGCTCTCCTTTGGGCAAGACCATTAACCTTCTTTTTTCTTTTTTTTTTAAAGACTTTATTTATTTGAGAGAGAGAGCGCGCAGGAGCAGGGGGAGGGGCAGAGGGAGAAGCAGGCTCCCCGCTGAGCAGGGATCCCAATGTGGGACTCGATCCCAGGATCACGACCTGAGCCGAAGGCAGATGCTTAACCAACTGAGCCAC
Organism: Ursus americanus; assembly: GCF_024610735.1. Taxonomy (NCBI): domain Eukaryota; kingdom Metazoa; phylum Chordata; class Mammalia; order Carnivora; family Ursidae; genus Ursus; species Ursus americanus. The sequence goes on along the minus strand of NC_142143.1, from coordinate 16,158,459 downwards.
CCAGATGCCCCCTTCCAACAAATTCTTAAACAAAAGCTCCAAAAAAGAAGAGGAAGAGGAGGTGGACTTTTTGTGGGTTGAAGTGTGGAAGAGAGTTCAGATACACACTGGACCAGCCTGCACTCTCCCGGAGACCCCGGAGGCACCTCCCTGGAGAGCACCCAGAGGGCTTCATGAACACAGTCTAGAAATATTGCACCAGGAGGCAGAAATCTGAGAAGTTAGGAGATACAGGACCCAGCCTGAATTTGGCTTCAGTTGAATCGTCAAAATATCGCTCTTGGCCTCGGTGTCCTTATCTGTAAACTATCAGGAAGGGCAAGTAGGTGACACCCATGTGGCTCTTTTCCTCTTGCCTTTTCCTGGTCTTCTTTCTCCAGACTCTTTACGACACATTGCCCCCGTGTGAGGTGGCCTTTCACGTGAAACTGATTTGCCACCTTTGTGCTAACGAGATGATATGCAAGTTCTCTTTCAGCTCTAACAGCCCCAAATTGTCGTTTTTTAAAAAAATCAGTTGCCCAACTTATGTTGCTGCTGTGTTTTCAGTGATATGAGTAAGCAAATTAAACCCTGAAGGTCTATGTCTTAAGATTACCTCACCTCCAAAGAATGTATCGAGAATGGGTCATTTCAGGCTAACAAAAACGACAACAAACTGAATCATGCCATTTGATCTGGTCCTTAGCAAGGGACCTCTTCCGTAGATGTGACGCTATGCCTTGCCAATATGGATGTGAGCAGATGAGCGCCTTTCCTCTAAGAATCTATTTCGAAGGATCCTAGGCCTGAGGTCATGGCGACAAGGCTGAAAGTTCTGAACACCAGGGAAGCGAAATGTTGCTAACGATCTGATAAAAATACCAGAGAAGATACGCAGATGTCTCCAAACTTCTGAGGCCCCTCTGACAGAGCAGAACGGATTGTTTCCATGTGGTCCTCAAGAGAAGAACCAAGACTGAGGTGGCGGATCAGGGGCAGCAGAGATGGCAGGCTGGTGTTCTGTGGGCCCCATTCACCTCCCGGAGAATATTCTGTGTAGCTAAAGCAGTCTTTATAAAATCCTTGACATACAGGACAAACTTCGAAACCTTCACATTTGGCATATAAATGCAGAGTACGATTGTCTCTTAAAAATTGGAGGGATGGGAAAACACCAGCCTCTGGGAGAGAAACCAGGGCTGCCTCCCCAAGGTCCGCATTTGGGGTGAGGGAGAGGCACTCCGTAGAGAGAGATGGCGACCTGTTCCTCCTCTTTCTGAAAAGTAAAAGGTTATTAAACTTTTTTTTTTTTTAATGATTCAATTTCAATTTCTGGTTTTGCTATTTAACAAAACAAAGCACAGCCTCCCTTCAAGGGTGACAGTGCGCGCTCCACACGAGTGAAGCTACCCGGGCGCCAAGCACAGCCCTGGGTCCGGGAAGTCCGGGCCCGCATTCCTACGGGGCTGTCACCTGTAAGTGTGGCACAGCAGTCATCTGCTTCGGAAAGGCGCGTCTTCTCCAGGGAACCACCGTCCTCCGTGACTCCGTGTCTTCCAGGCGCACATTGGCCATCATACCTGCGTCTATCCCTTTCCCGCTCCTCCGGGGAGACTGACTGGGGCTTCATAGGAGGAAGAATGAATTGTTAACTATCTGAAATTTTAAAAAGTGGAATAGCGTTAAAAATGGAAGCGTGAGCTTCCCCATCACCAGAGGCATTCCGGGAGAAGCAGAACCACCACCTGTAAACGGGAAACCAGTGTGGACTAGAAGTCGACAGAGTCGGTCTAGAAGAGGCTCTGGGAGGCCTCCTTCCTCCTCAAAGACGCAGTTCTGCGAACCGCCGGCAGCAGGAGCAAAGCAGGACTTGCCTACGGAGCCGCATGCCGAGAAGGGCTTGAGCGCTAAATAATTGGCACCTCGTGTCAAGGTTGGGGTCCAAGCCATCTGGCAACTTGCTCCTAAGCAGGAAGAAGAATGTTCGTGCACACTAGACTTGAAAAATCATCAGCATTGATTCCAGGAAAAATAATGTCTTCCATTTGCTCAGCGGCGTGCGGGTTGCAGGCTCATCACCGCGGTCTCTCTCCTGCCTCTGTGATCGGAGAGCAGCGGGGGCGTGGGCGAGCCGGTCACGCGGACGGGGAGCCAGGGGCAGGGCCACCAAGCCTCTGACACTCGCAGTCAGGACCCACGTGGGGCTCTCGGGACCCCTTGGCTTTCACTCTCCCAGTTGGAACTCACGGCGGCAAACCTCAGTCAGGAAACCCAGGAGAAGCCTCTTGGGGTCTTCAGCCGCAAGCTCGGTTCCCCGTGAGCCGCCGTCGGGGAGGGAGAGCCCCGGCTGGTCTAAGGAAGGGGAGCCATCAGTGTCACGGTCTGGGGGTCTTTCCATCCGCCTCACTTAGATCTTCTTTCCCCAACAAAAGCCCGATTCTTCTTCTGCTGTGGAGACGACAGACAGGTGGTCACCGTCTTCCCAGAACAGCCCCTTGTAGACCCGAAGCCTGTTATTACGCTGACTCTCCATCGTTTTCATCTCCAGACAAAATAATTGACTTAACCTTTCCCCCCAGTGACAAATACCCTCTTGAGTATCAAACACCCTTTTCGTAGAACTGGAGAATTCCAGAGTGCCCACTTAACAAACCGCTCTTCTTTAAAAGCTCCCCTTTCTAAAAGCAGTAGGGCCTTTAGCCAGGGAGCTCTTCAAGTAGCCCATTAGTGCTCTGAAAGGATCAGCAAGAAATACGATTAGACCTTTGACCCCAGCTCTGAGCAGTGCTTTGAAGAGGAGGGGGGAGAATGGCCAGGCCTTGAAATCAGGTCAGTTTGTTGCTCTCAACCCTCCACCCGGCGCAGGGGCCCCACCTGCTCCCTTCGGAAGAGGAGAGTCAAGAGCTCAGGGCTCTCTTGGGAGCCCCTTCTGCTCTCTGGCGTCATCCTCCTTCCCGTCCCCGTGTCCACTGCTGGCTGGACCTCGAGGAAGTTACTCCTGCTTGACTATGGTTCTTGGACCACAACCACGTTGCTCTCTCTCTCTCTTTTTTCTCCAAAGAAAGGACTTGTGGAGAGTTTCAACTATGGGGACCCAAACTGTGTTCTCCATCTGGCTTACGACGGTTTAACAATGACTTTCCTGAGCTTTCATTTCATAAAAGGGATAAACGTTTCTCTGTAAAAGGGAACAAACGTGACTCCATAGTTGAGGGTTACTGGGAGGATTACGTGGAACGAAGTGTCTGTGAGGCCTTTACCAACTACGCCGTGCTTCGAGAAGGTACAGGCATGTTAACGTTGCCGTCTTTGCCACTCTTCCGACGGTCTCCTAGCCAGCGGGTCCCCGTGGGGGTGAGATAGACAATGTCTCCGTTAAACCTGGCCCGAACTAGGCCACGGGTGACAGGGGCGGGCAGAGCGGCCCAGGCCGGAGCTTCCTGCATAGCTCCCTTTTGTCCTCGCGCACCTGCCAACTCAGACATCTGACATCAGTGCGAACGAGCCTCTCTGAGGAATTGCTTTTGTCGCTGCACCTGCCTGCTCCCATTTCTTCGCTGTGATCAGAGCCCGCGGCTCTTGACGGCTGTTCGCAGTCCGAAGGCACAAAAGAAAGCCTCTCCCTGGGGCCCATTTGTCTCTATGCCAAGATGCCCCAGTGGCTGCTTATCCATAAATGGGGCATTTTGAGATCCCCCCCGCCCCTGCCCGCCCGGCTTGTTCTTCCATTTCACGCCTTCTCCCAGTTCCTTGGAGCCTGATGTCTGAACCACAGACTGCTTTATTATTCGACTTCCTTAATTGATTGGTCTGGAACCGGCTGTTGCCCTTGGTGAAATATTTAGGGAGGATTCTACATTAATGTGTATCGGACCATTTGTAATAAAAAAATAACCTCTCAATTCTTTTTATGGAGAAGCCAAACCAGATATAAATAGACATCACTTTGCAAATATAAGTAAAGAGAGAAAAATCTATGCTTGCCTGTTGTAGACTGCTTGCATTATCAAACCTAATTCTGTTATTTCATCAGATGACTTTGAAGTTCTTCCCATAAAAGCAGGGTAAATTTCCCTATTCCATGCCACTTGCTTTGGTTAAAAGAATGAGGGAGAAATCCGGGTGTGCCTGGGTCTCACGGGGCCTTGTGTTTAATCACCCTCGTCAGCTTCCACCACTGCCAGGTGAAGAATTTGCCTGAGCCAGCAGGTAGGTCCCCAGAAGGGCCCCAGCTTACAGCCCCAGGCAAACTCTGCTCCCCTGAGCCCACCGGCTACCACAGGTGACCGGAGCCCAGCTAATATCCTCCAGCCCCCAGATGACCACAGACACAGAAGTTATAATAAGAAATGATGTTGTTTTAAGCCACTGGGTTTTAGGCTGCTTTGTCATATAGCAATTGCTAATTTAAACACTGCCAACAACAAATCCCTGGAAGGTTCAAAAGATTCATCTTTCCCTAAAATAAGGTGGCCGTTAAAAAAAATGTAGGAAATACATGAAAAATTTCCCTTATTACAGAAAATTAATTCATTACAGAAAATTAATTCATTACAGAACACTTAGAAAACAAGAAAAAGAGAGAAAAAAAGAAAAATCAAACATCCTTTAATTCTGAGAAAATCAACATCTGTTACCATTTTAGTGTTTATAGTCTTCTGAAAGCCAAAATGGTTTTGTGACTAAGTTATGAAGTTTAAAAATAATAGCAATAAATCACAAAGGAAAATATGAATAGAGTTGAGTGAACAAAAACACAATATGCCTGCATATTTAAAGAAAATACTAGAAAACCTAGAGCAAGAGAAATGGGAGCAAATATTTGGAAGACATATGGCAAAGTCTCAATACCTTGGGAACATAAAGAGTTCATATACACTGATAAGAAGATTGTGAGGTCCTAGAAGGTAGATGGCCAAAGGACCCATATTAACACCGACAAAAAGAGATACATAACTGGCAAGCATAACGTGGGGAAATGCCCAACATTATAAGCAAACGATGAAATGTAAATTAAAGTGACACGGAAATGCTAGTTTCATCATGACAATAGAGAAGCAACTGTAAATCACACTTAGGGTGAGAAGTAGGAGTGCTAAACACACACATTATTGGTGAAATGGTAAGTATATGAATAACTGAGTAAAAATGGTGACATTTAATATTAAGTGAAAAGTCAGACCACTAAATTATATATGCAACGTAATTACAATTGGGTGCGATAAACCCGGAAAGAAATACACCAGAATGCACAGGGCAGTTTGTTTTGTTTTGGATGTTGCAACAGCAGCCGCCTTGTTTGTTTCTATCTTTTTGTTCAAGTCCAGCTTAAAAATGTTATCAGCGGATGCAGGCCTCCCATTGGCCCTTTGAGCGTGTGCCTGAGAAGTGTGGCTTGTGGTGCTGCGGTCAGTAAAGGTCAGGGAGAGTGCCAGCAAACTCCCCCTGCCCTCCAAGCCCGGATAATTCTTGCTCCATGACACACATGTCACCTCGTAACTAAATTATTTTCCTAAAAATGTATCTTCTATTTTTCCCCTGGATCGGGTGCCCGTCCCAGTGTGGGTCCTCCAACAGCACAGCCTAAGGTGGGGATTCTTGTGACAAATGGCTTATTGAGGGAGGGCTCTGGGGAGGAGGGAATGAGGGAAGAAGCAGGGTGGGGCAGGGGAGGGAAGCTGAGCACGGATTCAGCCTGTTCCCTGGGAGACCTGGAGCATGACTTCTTGCTGTGCTCTGCAGTCTTAGGTCCCAGCTCTCCTCCCAGCCCCACCCCTGTCAGCCCTGGCGTCTCCTGTTCAGTGAGGTCCACTCTCTGGAGGGGAAGGCAGCCTCCCTTCCAGCAAGGGAGGAGTGGAGGTAGGGGTCTGGGCGGGACACCAACATGGATTCTGCAGCACTGTCTCTCTGACCTCCCCCTTTGCCCTTTTTGGACCTGAACCAAATTCAGAGCTGGACGTGCTTTGTTTGTTGGCTCCCCATCATCCGCTATGTATCTCTAACCCAAAGTTTGACAATGCCAGAGTTTGGCATGGACAAAGCTGGGACATCGATCAGCACACTCAGCGCATTTGAACGTGTGGGCTCTGCTCACCACAGACAGCCCCTGACCGGAAGCTGAGGCAGGGTGGGCCAGGGTCGCCAGCCCACACACTTGAACTTGGGTGTAGATCTTCTGGAGGCTATCATCACGGACCCCAGGACCTCTCCCCAGGACCATGATGGCAGCCATGCTGGTTAAACAGAGAGAATGGGGTAACTTTACTTTCAAAAGCATGCGGGGAGTAGAAAAAAGCTGGTGACCCACATCTACCGATCCTTCTGGTGGGCTTTCCAGCCATCTGTTGTCCATTCCAGGAGCCGCCGTCTAACGATCTGTAAATATTTACTGAGGACCAAAACGATCGGGGAGAAGAGAGTTTTCTGGTCAGTCATGAGCAAAGGTGGAGTCATGAAGTACACAGAGTGTTCGATAGATAGTGAGAGAGGGAGCCGTCTGGGGAGCTGAGGATTCAGTCAACAGGAGGCAATGCTGGTGGAATCTCCTTAAAGCCTGGAACTTATCCTGCAATTCGCTAGAAACTTTTGGTGACTCTGTGCATCAGAATGTTTCAAATGTGTGCTTTAGCCTTTCGTTATGGGGTGGCCCTTTCTCTGTTCCCTGACTGCAGCAGGACACATGGTATTAGGTGATCTCATTAGGAAAATAGGCCCCTAGTTAGGTGGAAAGGTCCAAGAACTGTCTAATTTATCTTTGGATTTCAAACAACTCATAGTATATGTTTACTGAATGGGCAAAAGGATGAATGAAATAAAACATTGTTTTCTTTCTAGAACACTTCCGCCGGAAACTCCTTCAATGTCCGACTATAGTTTGCCCCACAGACCATCATGCCCTCTCCTGCTGTTCTATCTTTCCTCCTCTGTGTTCCAATGTGCTGAATCCACTTGATGTTTTGGTCTTGAGTTCTACGAGTCTAGTTACTGCTTGTCATGTCATGTAAGCCTATGACTGAGAGGGTTATTCACAAGGGTCTTTGCTGAGTCACAGGGCCCTGGGCCTGCAATTTTCCAGACAGTTCTGTAACCATGGCAACTACACAGTTACTAATGCCATTAATGATGATACTGGTTGTTTTTTTTTATTTTTGTTTTTTTGTTTTTTGTTTCTTTTTTTTTAGAGAGAGAGAAAGAGAGGGATAGCAGGAGCAGGGGGAAGGTCAGAGGGACAAGCAGACTCCCACTGACCTTCGGTCCCAGGACCCTGAGATCATGACCTGAGCCAAAGTCAGATGCTTAACTGACTGAGCCCCCCAGGTGCCCTTCTGATGGTATAGTTTATCCATCCTTTACTCTGTGACTGGCATTGTGCTAAGTGCTTCATATGCATTTTCTCATTTAATTTTCCCACCACTCTCTAAGAAAAGTGTTATCATTATCCCTATTTTCCAGATAAGGAAACTGAGGCTCAGGTTTGGTGACTTGCCCAAGGTCAAAAGCTACTCAGACAACGGGTGGAGAGGCTAGTCAAATGATAGAGCAAATAGTTGGGTTCAAGTGCAGGTGACTCTAGGGCTCAAGTCCCTAACCACTGGGTCACATCATGTCCTGCAATCACAAGCCCTCACGCTTACCGAAAACCTATCATATCCTGGGCATTGTGCGCACGGCTTGGTGTCAGTTACTTCTTTAACCCTCCAAGGAAGCACAACAGGAGGGAGCTGCTGAATTGTGGAGTAGGAAGCAGCCAAAGGAGGATGTGGGAGAAATGCAGCAGAATGTCAGATACAAGGGGACTCTTGGGCCCCCAAAGGAAGGTGCAACCAAAGAATCAGGGACTGACAGGCGCTGGAGCAGGTGTGGACGTGAGGCACGGCCTGAGCTGGACTGAAGAGTTCAGGACGAGGACTGAGAAGGCTTGAGTGTGCGCGTGGAAGCTAGATGGACAGACGGCAAGGGCCAGGCAGCACCACCAGCACGGGGAGCATCCCTGGTAGGCCCCGCCCCTTGGGCTCTGTCCTCTCAGGTCTGGCTGGGTGCCACATACCTTCGCTGCAATTTCTTCACTTACACGAGACCATGCGTGGAGGGGGCATTGGGTTAGAGCAGATCCAACGTTGATTTGGGGTCCAGAGACCCTAAGTTTCTTTCCTGGCTCAGCTGTGTCACCTCTAGGAACTAATTCACCTCTCTGAACACTGGTTCTTCAATCGTCAATGGAGAAAATACGACGTCCTCCATAGCAAGGTTGAGGGATGAAATGGGGTCCCACGTAGGAAGCATTTAGCCCAATGTGCACTTAGCATTTAATAAATACCAACTGCTTCTCCATCTGTCCTGCTGAAACTCTCCTTTTTATTCTATCCTTCGGTTGTTTCATGAACTTGATTGTGAATCCTTCAGGGCAAGGACTATGTCCTTTATCGTCTTGGTTTCCTCATCCATTCATCCACTCATTCGTGCAGGTACAGATGTTATGCACAGTTTACCTACAGTTGGTATTATGGCTTTGATCACGTGGTATAACAATGACTACTGTGCGATCAATTTTTTTTTAAAGATTCTTTACAGGCGATCTAAATGGAAGGCTATGTCAAATTCAGTTTATACATCAAAAAAAAATGTTGCAGGGGAGAAACTACTGAGTGTGTGACATTGTCAAACATTGGATCAGCACACTGAACAGTTACAAGGAACCGTTCCCAGGAGGCTTTTCATTGCCCTCAGTGACTGAGTACATTGCCTTAACCTCCACCCTGGGCATCAATCACCCTGCCCTTCACACATTTCACAGGAATAAATAGTTCAACCAGTTTCATAGATCAGTTTTTCAAGCTTATAAATTAAAAAAAATATTTTCCAATTACAAGAGCAGTTCATGTCACTTACAAAAAGTCTTTTAGTAAAAATAGAAAATAAAAGAATGGCCCTTGAAACATGTCGAGTTTTTCCATGTAGAGGTGCCCATTGTTAGCACTTTGATATAAATCCTTTAAGATTTTTGCAGTGTGTGTGTGGGGGGGTATATTGCATGTGCCTAAAATAAGTTTATACAATGTAATATTAGGCTGTCCTTAATCGTTCCAATTTCCACTTTGGATTCTATCAAAGTGGATCCCATCTCTGTTTATCGAAAAGAAGAGGAAAGAATTTTCATATTAAAGTGAAGTCAAGCATGGAGGTGTTTATGTGACTTGAGTTCTTGCCTAACGCTGGTGTCAGTAAGTATCTGTCCTCGGACACAGAGAGGTAGGTGTGTGGACTCTAACCACCCCCCCCCCACATGTGGTTCCATTGCAAATACTATTTTCCTCGCATCCTATTTCAATTTTTTTTCCTTCTCTCCCCCGTTCCTGGCCTTTCTCCTCTCTTGGCCTGCTAAGCGTCCCAAGGACATTAGCAGTGTCACCTCAAAGAGGAGTCAAGTCCGTGGTGATCCTTGCTCCGCAAGCCAGCGTGCCTGCTGCCCTCGAGCTGATGTGCGCCGCGGATGGCCCAGCGGGGGTGGGTGGCGAACTGTGCAGAACAAGGAGCCACGCCAAGGACATGGTGTTCTGTCCCTAATCAAATCCCACTAAATGGCAAATTCTTCAGTACAAAAGTGTGAATAGGATGGTACTTTATAGAGAACTCCAGCTGCTTAAATTTAGAGACTGAAACATTCCAGTCTAATAATACGTTCTGGCTCTTGGCCCGCTGCATCCTTTGGATGGGGGAACTGGAGGACTGTTCATTCACTTTGGGCTGCCTCTCACGGCTGACTCGCAGGCAGGCCCCAAGCTTCTTTGCTGGCGTGGGCCAGGGTAGGACTGGGTCACTCAGTGGGACGAGCAGCTTCCGGTGCGTGAACGCTGCCTCGTGCTTGCTGATGCATTTTCAGACGTTGATTGTGCAAGAAATATTGCTATTTTTGTAAATGGTTTTGGCCTCTTCCGTCATCAGCCTGGCATTTCTGCCCAGGGCCCCACCGCACCCATCCACCCCTTCTTTTGTTTGTAAACCGTTTGCAGAAGCGTCCTCAGAAAAGGCCATCCTCCGCCGAATTTTGCTGTTCGTGCCGACAAGGAATTTCCTCCGGTTATGTTTATCAACTCCACTGATAGATATTTTCAGGACAACTTCCCAGAACTAGTCCCAGACCCCTTCATGGCTTAGTTGAAGTCACAACTACAAGTCACAAGTGTCTCAGGTGTCCCTTCCGAGGGCGGAGCTCTCTGCCGGGTGCCTGGAATGAGGGAAGGAGAAGAAAGCCCCAGGCCCAAGGCTTAAAAAGTTGACCACGCCAAGCCCTTTCCACATCCTTCCGGCCTGAATTATTCGCCCCCCCCCCCCCCCGCACCTGCACTTGACTCCAGTCCTTACTGATCGTCTGCCCCCAGCGAGGCACTGTAGGCTTAGCACAGAGCGATCCCGTCTCCAGACATGCCTGAGGAATGGGCCATCAATCCCATTTTGTAGATGAGCAAACGGGGCCTCTGAGAGTAGGAAAGCTGACCAAGACCACACAATTAATAAGTGGCAGAGCCCGGTTCACACATGAGTGAACTCACCCCAAGGCCCATGCTCTTTACTACTACGTTGTAGCTGAGGGTCCCGTACTCGCCCCCAGGGACTCACACAACCTCAGAGGTCAGCTGGCCGACGGGACGGTGCATGCTGTATGCCGGGGGGAGATCCCCTGCCCCCGATAGCTTGGCTCCTTGTAAAATCTGGGCACCTTCACAGGATCATTGTCCAGGTGGGCTAGGAGAAGAGAACATGGGGCCCGGCCATCCAGGCTGGAATGTACTGGCAGGTAGGAATTGGCGGAGGGGGGGGTGCACATCTAATTTCCCACATTCCACACGTTCGTATCATCTGACTTTTACCGACAAAATATTACATTTGGAGTATGTGGGCAGCAGTTTAATGCAGTGATTAGATACCCAGGGCCCAGAGGCAAAAGGCATGGGCCAAATCCAAGTTCTAGTACCTGTGCCTGTTACCTAAACTTGCTGAACCTCGGTGACCCCGTATCTGTAAGAATAACGGCACTCACTTGCGGGTGGTTGTGGGGATCAGGCAAGGAGTGTAAGATACTCTGTGCGCTCTGGGCACAAAGAACACACCTAATCAATCGCTTTTACTATTTATTCTTGTTGGTATTAGCAAGATTTCAAAACAATAAAGTTGAATGAATATTGGAATTTCAGAGCAGGGAGGCAGCTGGCCACTCTGCTGGCCACAGAAGCCTCTGGAAGCCAGCTGGGGATAGGATGGAGAACGCAGCTGAAATTAAAACCAATGGTGCCTTTTCGGGTCCCCAATTCCCCCCAGCTTTTTCTCATTCTCTTCTCATTTTCTTGAAACCTCAGCCACCTGAGTGACAGGATGGCACGGGAGGCACAGGTGGGAAAGAGGGACAGATTGCAGGGACCCCAAGTTGAAAGGAGGCATATTAGGGAAATGGACCATGCAGGTTGAGTCTGCAAAGCCAAGTGTCTTGTTACCCACTCTATGAAAGCTTCCAGGTCAGCTCATCAGTGGAATCACTCGTGCTCCATTCGAGGGGGTTCTCCTGATGCCGGCGTGAGCGCCCCGGACCACAGCAGCTTCGGGAGAGCCGGAAATGGACAGTGGCCAGTCATGCACCCACACGGCCAGGTCATCTGCCCTTTCTCGGCGGCGTTCCCTCTTGTCCAGGGAACCGCAGAGAGGACAATCTAATCAGATTGCTGCATTTCAAAATTTGCTCCACAGCGATACAAATAAACTCCAAATGTTCACATATTTGATCAATTTACCTTTATCCTTTAATCGAATAAGCCTCGGCCCTGCAATCAGAAAGAAAAATATTTTGCTAAGCGCTTCATTTCTTCAGTGATTCATCTAGCAGTGGTCTCAAAGCTGACATGATGGGAATGAGTATTTAATGCTGAAATAATTTTTATGACCACATCACAAGAGGCTGGAATGGCTTTTAAGGTACATCATATTTTAATCACAAGCACACAAAAAGCATACATTGCTTAAAAACTTTGGGGAAGCTCGGAGCTGAAAGCCAGAATCATAATACCATTATCAGGAAAAGAAGGGCTGCTTTTCTTTTTTTTTTCCAGTTCATAACTCCTTCTGTTATTCTGAGGGATTTGGAAGAAAAGTGTTTTAGAAAGAAAGTTACAAAAAGTACACCCAAAAAGAGGTTTCAAGTCAGCAGATGCCCACGCAGCTAAAATGGGTAACCTCTTATCTTGTGTGACTCATTAGCTTGAAGGAAGGTCTCCTTTGAAAAATCAGAAAGATTTCCAGAAGTCAAGGTCACCTGCAGCATCCAGGAACAGTGCACATGGCCAGACGCCCCTGCTGGTCTGAAGATCCCAGAAGTCAAGGTCATCTGCAGCATCCAGGGACGGTGCACATGGCCAGTGCCCCCGCTGGCCTGCTCTGGCTCGGGCTCTCTCTCCTCGATGAAGGGCGTGAAATAAAACCATTGCTGTGATCCTACCGCTAGGGCTCCAGTCACCTGCTCCCCAGCCAGTTGCCACTTGGGTCCTGGGAAACAGGAGGGAAAGGGCAGAGACAAGTAGGTCAGGGGACAAGGAAAAGGGTTCGAGAGGAAGAGGAGGGGCTCTGAAGAGTTTTTTAAGGAGGCGGGATTCTGTGGTAGGAAACATGAGCTTTGGAATCAGGCCAACTTGAGTTCAACTCCAGGATCTGCCATTTCTCAATGGTGTTCACCTGTCGAGCTTCATCTTCCCAATCGTAAAACCAGGGAAAATACCTGGGGTATTGTGTTGCTGTGAGAATTAATCAGAGGATTTATATCAAGATTTTAGAACAGTGCCTGAAATATAACGGGTACACAAAAAATATCAGTTTTCATATTTCCTCTTGTCCTCCAACCTCTTCGAAGGTGAGAAAATAGAATTAAAAAGAGTGTGTCACTCCATTCAAATCTTGTCCCCAACTCTGAAACCCCTCCATGGGGCACTATCACCTACAGAATAAAGCCCTGGCTTCCCGGCAAAGCACCCCAGCTCTGCACAATCCGGCCCCTGGCTGGCATAATCAGCCACGCATCTGGGCACAGGACACCACATCACCGCCAGACCACTCCACCCCCCACCTCTCCAGGTTTACTTGTCTCAGTTTGCGATGCCTGTCTCTCCTATTTACTCATGGAAATCCTACAATTCTTTCCTCCTTCTCTCCTCATTTATCGGGTGACCACAGTGTGCCATACACTTTACTGGGAGGCAGAAACACAGAGAGAAACATGACCGGCCCTGATTTGAGTGGGGAAGAGGCGGAGGAGATAACTTGTTCAACAAAGGCTTAATAGAAGCAAGGGAGCAGTAGATTCTGCTGGAAGAGACCGGAAGGAAGGATCGCTTCACAAAGGAGGCCAGCCGTTGAGCTGGGCTATGAAGGTTATGTAGGAGTGTTTCAGAGGGGAGATGGGAGAGGGGAGGTGGGAGCAAAGGCAACAGAAAGGACACTATTTTAAGGGAATGGAAATCCTAAACCACACTCTGTAGCTAGAGGAAAATAGAGAGGGCAGAACAAACAGGAGGGAAGGGCTGGAGCTGGGACAGGGGAGGGAAGCCAAGCCAAGGATCTCAGCCACCACTTCCAAGCTGTGCACCTTGCATAATTCCTTTACCTTTTTAAAGCTTTGATTTGTTCTTTTGTAAAGTGGGAGTACAACTCGCACCTAGCCGGAAGGATGTGTGAGGATAAAATAAGATGATCCCTGTAACGTTCTCGCAAAGACTCTGGCAGCATAGCAAGTGCTGAGGAAGCATTGGTGATTCTCATTATTATTATTATTATTTTAATCTAACTGAAATGCCAGCTCCTCTCCAGCCTTTCCCGACCCTCTGAGTCAACTCTTACTCCTCTGTCTTCTATGCTTTCACGGCATTTTTACAAACCTCTGGCTAGCATTGATTCAACAGGCTTTTGTCTGACACTGTATTTGTTTTTCTGCTTCTGTCTCTAACAGATGAAGCCCTGTGTCTTGTTCGTCGGTGGCATCCCTACTCCGGACGTGGTGATTAATCGCTGAGTGATTGTTGACTGGCCAAATGAAGCCTCTCAACAACTCCAAATGAATAACTTTAAGAAGTGTTAGAGCCAAGTGCCATCCTCTGATCCAGTGTTTTCCAAACGTTTTGTAATCTCCAGCAAGAATTTACATCAAGACCTCGTGTGTGTCTACATGTCTATTTATAGTTGGCGAGAACAAAATTTCATTAAATAATAATTATCCTTACTACTGCAGCGCGTCACAATATGTTCTGATTTATCCTTTTTTTAAAAAAAAGATTTTATTTTATTTATTCGACAGAGATAGAGACAGCCAGCGAGAGAGGGAACACAAGCAGGGGGAGTGGGAGAGGAAGAAGCAGGCTCACAGCGGAGGAGCCTGATGTGGGGCTCGATCCCAGAACGCCGGGATCACGCCATGAGCCGAAGGCAGACGCTTAACCGCTGTGCCACCCAGGTGCCCCTGATCTATCCTTTTTGAATCAACTTTTTTCACTTAGAAGTTTTAAGTTTACAAAACGGTTGTGAAGATATGACAGAAAATTTCCATTTACCTCTCACCCAGTTGCTGCTATCATTAACATCTTATATCAGTAGGATCTATTTTTCACGACTAATGAACCAATATTAATACATTCTTAACTAAAGTCCATACTTCATTCAGATTCCTCTGGTTTTTATCTAATGCTTTTATTTTCTGAGCCAGGACCCCACGTAGGACACCACGTTATGTTTAATGACCATGTCTCCTTAGGTTCCTCTGGGCTGCGATGGTTTCTCAGACTTTCCTTGTTTCTCGTGACCTTCACGGTTTTGAAGAGTATTGGTCAGATATTCATAGAATGTCCCTCAATCAGGATTTGTCTGTTATTTTCTCATCATATGACAGGTGCTCTGGGTTTGGGGCAAGAAAGACCAGAAAGACAACGTGCTATTTTCATCACATCTTATCAAGGGTATGTACTATCAATATGACTCAGCAATGTTGAACTTAACCTTTATGACCTTGCTTGACCGCTTTCTCCACAGTAAAATTATTATTTTCTTTCCCTTTTCCATACCACGTTCTTTGGAGGAAAGCCACTAAGTGCAGCCCACACTTAAGGAGTGGGAAGTTATGCTTTATCACTTCGAGGATGGAGTATCTACATAAATTATTTAGAATTCTTTGCATAGGAGATTTGTCTATTTTCCTCCACTTACTTATTTATTCAATCATTTATTTCTATCAGTATTGACTCATGGAATCTTCTTATACTTTGGGTTATAATGCAATACCACTTCCTTAATTATTTCGTGGCTCCAAACAACTGTGGGTGAACTTCAGTTCTCCTGTACACCTTTGACATATCTTTATTATCTATCATCGCGGGCTCTGTTTGTTTGTCTTTGCGCACGTTATTTTCTGGCACTACAAGATGTTCCATGATCATCTTATACATTTCCTACCACGGTCTTAGAGTCAACCTTTTCTCCAGGGAGCCCTGATTCCTTTTACTGAAGAATGGTCTTAGAAACTAAGATCTGGTCATGACGTGTGCTCATTGTCACCAGAGTGTTGCTGTTTCTAGACCCTCTCAGCTCATAGAACAAGGAGATACGTGTGTGTATACTCCCCAGTGTGTAGATATTTATCTGTAGATGTTTCTATATGCAAACACCTGTATCTATACAATGCTAAAGATGAGTTCTTACTGACAGATCCAGCTCTCACCAGTACTACGTGGATGGATCTAATCCCTCACCTGTCTATAATCTCTTACTCTAACAGTGAGAAACCTGGTTCCTGGCATCTGTCATCCACTTACTTAATTGTTCACTTCCAGCATATGTGTATGGTGGTTTCAGTATTAACTCTACCAGTATGGGACTCAACTTTATCAACTAGAGTCCAGTTCTTGTGTACTGTTCCCTTTGCCTTTAATCGTACAGACCCACTCATTTCCAGTTTCTTATCTCAACACCTTTCCTCTACCCTCTTCAGTGAGGCTTTTCATACATTTCTTACTTACACCTGCCACAGAGTTCTTGTCTGGATGCTTCCATCACTGCCATCTTACTTCTTGTCCCCAGTATCACTCATTTTTTTTACTACCTTGTTTGTGAAGGTCATCTTGAAATAGTTTTCTGAGAAGCAGAAGACAGGAAGCTACATTTTAATACAATGTCTTTATTCTAGGCTGACACTTGTTTCATAGCTTGGGAGGCAGAATAATAATCCTCCCCGAACCGTAATCCACACCGTAATCTCCAGAATCTGTGAATATGTTACATAACACAACAAGAGGGAATTTACAGATGTCATGAAGATTATGGATCTTGAGATGGGGAAAATATTTTAAACTATCCAGATGGGTGTCATATAACTACATGAGTCCATAAAATCAGGGACCTTTCTCCAGCTGAAAAGAAGGGAGATGAGGCAGAGGTGACATCAGAGAGAGTTGAGGTGAGAAGGACTTGGTGAAGCAATGTTGGCTCTGAAAACCAAGCAAGGAAGCCATGAACCAAGGAATGCTGGCAACTTCTTCAAGCTGACAATGACCCCACCGGTCAACAGCCAGTGAAAAAGCAGTGATCTCTGTCCTAAAACTGACAGGAACTTAATTCTGTCAACAATCTGAATGAGACTGGAAGAGAGTTCTCAATCTAGAGCTTTCAGAAATGAATACAACCTGGCCAACACTGTGATTTGAGCCTTGCAAGACCCAAGCCTCAATAATCAGTCAAGACTGCCATACTTCTGACCTTCTGAGATAATAAATGTGTATCGTTCTCAGCTGCTAAGTTTGTGATGATTTGTTACGGCAGTAAGAGAACTAATATGTCTTGTTTAGATAGAAAACGTCTAGATTGGAAGTATTTTTCCCTTCGAACTTCAGAGGTATTATTGCCCTAGTATCTTCCAGCATCTACTGTTGCTATTAAGAATTTTAATGCCATTCTCATTTCTGTTCCTTTTTATTTTTTATTTTATTTTTTTATGATAATTTTTTATTATATTATGTTAGTCCCCATACAGTACATCTCTGGTTTTTGACGTAAAGTTCGATGATTCATTAGTTGCGTATAATACCCAGTGCTCCATGCAATATGTGCCCTCCTTACCACCCATCACCAGCCTATCCCATTCCCCCACCCCCCTCCCCTCTGAAGCCCTCAGTTGTTCCTTTTTAATGTGATCTGTTTTTCCTTTAGGATTTTCTCCTTATCTCACAATGATCTGAAATTTCATAATGATGTGTCTTTGTGTGAGCCTTTGATTCACTTATTGGGATGGGCCCTCGGTACAACGCTACAGTCTAGAAATTCATTGTGCCAGGTTTTGTTGAATGGATATCACCCCCAAATTTAGTTATTGACAGTGATTTGGTCTGGGTTCTGCTGCGCAGTTCTAATGATCTGGTCGGGCTCAGCTGACATCGGCTGGACTAGCTGGATTCACCTCTCTGTGCCTCATATTACCTCTCATCCTCCCTCAGCGTGGCCAGTCTTGCTCATATGGTTAGCAGGAGTTAGCAGTGGTTCCAAGAGCAAGCATGGAAATATAGAGCTTCTCGAGGCCTAGGCTCAGAACTTCTGCCACATTCTATTGGATAAAGCAAGTCACAAACCCAGATTAGACTCAGGGGGTAGAGAAATAGATTCCACCTTTTGATAGGAGTATTATGATTATTTCTGCATGTCCATAAGACCTTTTTCTATGTTATTTCCTTAATAATTTCCTTTCTCTCTCCTCTTTTATATCTTTTTGGACCTCCTTTTAGGAGACCATTGAACCTCCAGGACTGATAGAATTAGTTCCTTCTCTTTTCTTTCCTATTTTCTTTCTTTTTGACTTTTTATATATTTGAAAAGATATCCCCAACTTTAATTTCCAACCCTTCTACAATTTTTTCATTCCAACTATCATAATTTTAATTTCCAAGAGCTCTTTCTCTCTTATTTCTCTACATGTTCTTTTCTTTTTTTTTTTTAAGATTTTATTTATTTATTTGACAGAGAGAGACAGCCAGCGAGAGAGGGAACACAGCAGGGGAGAGGGAGAGGAAGAAGCAGGCTCCCAGCTGAGGAGCCCAATGTGGGACTCGATCCCGCAACAATGGGATCACGCCCTGGGCTGAAGGCAGATGCTCAACGACTGTGCTACCCAGGCGCCCCTACATGTTATTTTCTATACTAACTTGTTCTTTTGTCATGGATGCAAAAATTTCTTATTTCTCTGAATATTTTAGTAGAGTGTTGTTTCATTTTAGAATTTCTTTCTGCTCCCTGAAAATGAGATTGTTCTACCAAGTTCCTCTTGATTTTTTTCTTGCATTTCTGAATCTCATATTAAAGGGCTTTCTCAAAGGTTTGGATATCCTTATGTGCCTGTTTTTATTTAAGAATGAATGAAGAATAGGGGCCTCTGAGTAGCTCGGTTGGTTAAGCGTCTGCCTTTGGCTGGGGTCATGATCCCGGGGCTCTGGGATCAAACCCCACATTGGGCTCTCTGCTCAGTGGGGAGTCTGGTTGTCCCTCTCCCTCTGCCCCTCATCCTTGCTCATGCTTGCTATCTCTTTCTCTCTCTCGCTCTGCTCTCTCTCTCAAATAAATAAAATCTTTTTTAAAAAAAGAAAAAAAGACTGAAGAATATACTACTGATTGGAAACCTTGCATGAATGAACAGGATTTGCCTCCCTGTAGGCTTTACAATATTTAGAGCCAATTTGTGCCTTTGAGAGAGAGGACTCTCCAAACGTCACTATATGTTGGTCATTTTTCTTATGTAAGTTGGTTTTTCCAAATTCCTTCCTGCCTCAGGGCCCTTGCACATGCTTTTCTTTAATTGAAATATCCTCTTCTTCCCTCTGAAAAATCTATTCAGTGCTTATGAATACTTCAAATCTAAGTCAAAGTGTTACTTCATCAGGGAAGACTTTTCTAATCCTCTAGACCCATACTTCTTATTACCAGAATTTATTCCCAAATATAATTTAAAATATTATTTTATGTGAATATCTAGTTAATCCCTTCCCAACTAGGCTCCAAGCTTCATGGGTGCAAAGCCCTAATCTTTCCTGTTAACCATAGTGCCTCAAGCATCTGTCATAGTACCTGGCCTGTAATGGCTAGCCAGTAAATATGTGTTGAATAAACAAATGAACACATAAATAAAATGATTTCCCCAACTTACATACTTCTTTTAGTAGCATAACCAAAAAAAAAAAAAAAAAAAAGTCCTGTTGCACCTTCTTATGTGGTTTTTCTTCTTTCTTTTTTTTTTTTTTTAAAGATTTTATTTATTTATTCGACAGGATAGAGACGGCCAGCGAGAGAGGGAACACAAGCAGGGGGGAGTGGGAGAGGAAGAAGCAGGCTCATAGCAGAGGAGCCTGATGTGGGGCTCGATCCCATAACGCCGGCATCACGCCCTGAGCCGAAGGCAGACGCTTAACCTCTGTGCCACCCAGGCGCCCCGGTTTTTCTTATTTCTGAGTCTTCCTCCTGCAATCCTTCATGAAACCTCACAAGGACTCTTAGAAGAACTGTTCTCCTCCAACTAACAGCGACCACAGTGAATCCTGGTAGGCCAAAAGGCTGCAGACACTCTGTAAACAGCCCCCGCTCACATGGGCTGCTTTATTTTAGGGAGGAGCCCGGGTTTGGCATGTCCCCAAGACAGAAACCCATTAAAAACTGTTCAAGCCAGATGAGGGGGGCTGTGACATCTGCTTGGGGAAACTGTCTCCTTGTTTCCAGTATTCACATCAGGGCCCTGGCATTGCAGGTGCCACGTCAAGTGCCTGAGTCTCTCAGGAGTAACAGAAAATGAAAAAGTCCCTTTTGATAGATTTCACCTTACCTGGCACCAATACACCTTTTCCTACATGCTAGAAATACACTAAAAATAAGTTTAAAATAAGTTCTTTGGGGCGCCTGTGTGGCTCAGTCGTTAAGCGTCTGCCTTTGGCTCAGGTCACGATCCCAGGGTCCTGGGAGGGAGCCCTGCATTGGGCTCCCTGCTCAGCGGGAGCCTGCTTCTCCCTCTCCCACTCCCCCTGCTTGTGTTCCCTCTCTCGCTGTGTCTCTCTCTGTCAAATAAATAAAATCTTTAAAATAAAATAAAATAAGTTCTTTAATTACTATGGTAGGTTCAAGAAGTCTGCAAGCCTTATGGTCTATCTGCTTCCAGGGCTACACCTCGCCTATGACTAGAAGCCCATCAAAGGCAGCCATCTGAAGAGGGAGAATCTTCTTACCCAACCACCTTCCCACCCCATCTTGGAAACAAACAAACAAACAAACAAAAGAAACAAACACATTTTATCCAATCAAGACAAGGTACTCTGAAAATCTGACATTAAAATAAGGCAAAACTAAGAATAGTTCAGTCTGTGAGATTGCTCCAGAACCTTCTTTTAAAATAATGGCTATGAGAACTGAATGAGACTTGTGTCAAGCTTTCATTTTAACCTTGAGGAAACCAAGTCTCAGCAAAAGTAGACAACTTGCCCAAAGTCCGAGAGCTAGTGAGTTTCAGAGCCAAGAGTCAAATCTAGGCCCTTGAGAAATTGCACTAACTTATATTTAGGACAAATATTAGTTAAGGAATTCCATTTCTACTTAGAATGATGAAAACCCCAAGAGAACATTGATCTTACCATAACGGGGAAGAAAATGCTGGATAACTTATAAAACCATCACTTTTCTGAGATTGTAAAGTTATTTAGTGAACTGCATTCCAACGAGAGGCAAGCCCTTCTGAGGAGAGACAGGACACATGGCCACCTCACCTTTGGGGGAACATGGGAGAAAGTGGTAGCTGCTGTTCGAGAGGGTGGGACTTCATCAGCTGAGATGTTAGAGACTTCTCGAAGGCCAGCGTGGGCTAGCATGTGAGTTTGGGAAAGCAAGGAGCCCAGACGCAGAGGGCGATGGCGCTTGCTCTCAAGCTTTACCCCACTGTGTGCTCACGAGAAACACGAGTGACAGGCCGGAGGCTGGAGAGCCCAGAAGTGCAGGAGGGGACAGGCACAAAGCCTTGTTGCTGTCCCAGATCCTTCTCCTCAGAACATAAAGCCTTAAGCTGCCAAGGAAGAGCAGCAAACCCGTTGTCCACAGGGCCCAGAGATAAATCCATTGCTCTGGGACAGGGGCAGAAGCACCCTTTGCACTTGGGGGAAGAACAGGAAGCCCGCCAGGTCCAGGATGGGGAGCTGGTCCCAAGCTGAAATCGGCTACAACCAGAGGAGAGCGAATTTGACTCTTTGGGCTGCGGTAACAACGTGCCATAATCTTCAGCAACAGAAATGTATTTTCTCACAGTTCTGGAAGCCAGAAACTGAAATCTAGGTGCCTGTAAGGTTGCTTCCTATGGGAGGTTGGGAGGGAGAATCTGGCCCATGCCTCTGTCTCAGCTTCTGGTGGTTGCCAGAAATCCTTAGGGTTCCTTGGCTTTTAGATGCATCCCTCCAGTCTCTGCCTCCTCCGTCACAGGGCTTTCTTCCCTCTGTGCGTCTCTATGTCTCTGTATCTCCTTCTCCTTTCTCTCATAAAGACACTAGTCATTGCTTTTAGGACCCACCTGAATCCAGTATAGCCCCATCTTAACTAATTACATCTGCAAAGATTCTATATCCCAATAAGGTCCCATCTGGAGGTTCCAGGTAGACATGAATTGTGGGGGATGTTATTCAACCCAGTACAGAAGATAAGAAAGTCTTCCTGCCCAAGATCGAGCGCAGACCCAAGGCAGAGTTTGGCTGCCGCAGAACGGAGGGACAGGGATGCCGATAGGCCCCCCTCCCACAGCCCAGGCACGTGTGGCCTGAGAACCGCAGAGGCTGGGCCAGGGCGGCAGAGACAGCCCAACCTCTATCAGCAGCCCAATACAGAAGAAGGAGCAGCACTGGGAGGGCCCAGGGTGTCATGGACTGAATGTTTGTGTCTCCCCAAAATGCCTATGTCAAAGCCCTAACCCCGAGGGTGGCTGTATTTGGAGCTGGGGCCTTTAAGGAAGTAATTAAGGTTAAGTGAGGTCATAAGGGTGGGTCCCTGATCTGATAGGACTGGTTGGTGACCTTACAAGAAGATACATGAGAGCACTGTTGCGCTCTCTCCCCCTCTCTCTCTTTCCAGTGAATTCACTGAGGAAAGGCCACATAAACACACAGAGAAAAGGTCTCACCAGATGCCTACCCTGCCAGCACCTTGACCTTGAACTTCCAGTTGCCAGAACGGTGAGAAAATCGCTGTCTGATATTGAAGCCCCCCTGTCTATGGTACTTTGTTATGGTGGCCAGAGCTGACTGACAGCAAGCCCCTCTGGACATGGGGCTACAGGCCTGCTGGGAACCAAGGTAGACCAGGGACCAGAGGAAACCCCTCCATGCTGGGCCCATGGCCAGCCATAGGTAGCAGCCCTGCAGGGCGAATCCAGGCCTGTGGCAGGGAGCGTCACCACAGCAGCAAGAAAACCCAAACCCACTTCAACTCCCCACTAGGTTGACCCAACCCCTCCCCAAGAGGAGAACTGTGTCCGTGTCCAGGTATGAACACCCATTCCTAGCTTAGTGCTACCCTATGGCCACCCGCTAAAGAAGAAACAGAGCGACTTTCTCGGCGGAGGGGAGGGACAAGGTGGAATGCAGGCCAGAAGGCACTTTGAACGGCTACCTCTGCCCTCCTGTGACTCCACTTCATTTTGGGAGAATTTCTCTCTTTCACGCAGGGCCAGCTTTGACGGCTCCCTACCTGGTTGTCCTTTGAACACACATTACGAGTCAAATGGAAACCAGGAGTCACTGGACCAAGGGTGGTGGGGGAAAAAGAGAGCCAAACACATTAATGTTTGTCCTTTCTCTGGCATCTTTGATCTATCTCCAGTTTACTCAAATCTCTTTAGACTCACGACTTTAGACGTCTGGCTTAACGTGAACCATTCAACACAGCTCTGCATGAATTATGCGTGATTTATGGAGATCACGGTAAGAATCTCAAGTGCAGGCACTGCTGGGATAGCTGAGGCCTAATGTCATGGGAAAGTTTTCCAAGGAATCCCGATGGCAAAGGGCCCGTTAGCCCAGTGAGGCTTTCTGCCGCGTCTCCGCTTCCGGGTGATCTTCCTGGAGAAGGCCAGAGCTCCGCACCTAAGTGGAGCTCCTGCTGTTCTCAGCGGGACAGTGAGCGTGAGCCTCCTGCCTGCTGCTCCTCTGCCCCGCTCAGTCACAAGGAGGCACGGATTCCCAAGGTCGATCCTGAGCTCCTTTGGATGGTGAACGTATATGGACTAGAAGGGCCTGGACCTGCTTGGTTCCAAGTGATCCACGTCTCCTAACCCTTCTAGCTCTTCAGAGGTAATAAGACAGCACAGACTCTAGTGCCACACCACACTGGGTTCAAATCCCGGCCCTGCCACCTACTAGCTTTGCGACTCTGGATAGGTTACTTAACCTCTCTGTGGATGAATCTAATGGATTAAAATAGGTGATAGATACAGGTTTACCTCACCTAGAGCAGTGTCTGGCACCTAGTATGTCCTGTAAACTTCTACGAACCACCATTCCCACCTAGACTTAAAACCTCTCCTTTCCTAAGTCCTGGTTCTTTACATCATAGATCTCTGAATCAGCCTTCAAGACCCATTCTGCAAAGTGCCCCAAAACTCAGGAGCAGCATTCATTCATCTTTTCTCTGTGCCCCCCAAGGTGCCCCTAGAAAGCCGTGCCGTCTTAAGCCACCTCCCTCTTCCTCTAAACCGGGAGCGTCTGAAGGACAATGACTTTGCCTTGATTGATTACCAGACCCAGTGCCTCGTTGGCCCAGAGAGTTCTCACCAATGTGCTTGGCATAGATGAAGGAACGATGTCCGTCACCTACATAGGATGGGGAGGTGGGGAACTAACATTCATCAGATGCCTAAGAAGTGCTAGGCATTTAATTCATCTCACTTATTCTGAAATGCGTAATAATCATGTAAATGTTGTACCTTTAGAGCTTCACGTATTAGTTGGTCTTTATGAATAGACACAATATAAGTGGTTTCTTACTGGGTATAACAAAACAGTGTGTAAGTGGTTCAGAGTCTGACTCTGGAGGCAGACTGTCTCGGCTCAGAGCCCAGCTCTATACTGAGTGTGTCACTTAGAGAAAGTCACCTAACCTCTCTGTGTCTCCATTGGGATGGTAATAGGGTAGTAAGGATTGTATTATGTGTATAGTTAATACACAGAAAGTACTAGTAACAGTGACCGTGACATGGTGAGTGCTCCATAAATGTGAGCCATGCTATTCTATAGTGTTTGAAATTTTTAATGAAGTAATCTATGTACTGCCATAAAATTTTAATAAATAAGATGTATAGCTGACTAAATTTCATGGACCAGGAATTTCATAGGCCAGGGAAGAGAAAGAAGTCACAGAATAATCTAATGGTGGGTAGAACACTGACCTCGGAATAAGAAAACCAGGTTTCCAGTCCCCATCTTGCCACCTACTTTCTAGAATTCTCAACCCACTCTTTCATGGATTGTGCAGGTGACCATAGCTCACACGCTTGGGAAGACAGAACCGAGGAGAACATTGGTCCATTGCAAACAGTGTGTGTTCTGAAACTACGTTAGCGAGAGGAAATCGGAAAATCTCACTGCTCCGTGTTTCAAAATATGGATTTTAAATATCTTTTGAGAAGTACAACTTCAAATTTCATTCCAAGGCATGCCTGACAAGCGAACTGTCTTCATTATAACTGAGCAAAACACTGTCCCTAAATTCAGGCACAAGACATATTTTTTCTATTATACTTTAATAGTTTGTAGGATGTCTCCACTGAAAATTTGATCCCCTTTTCCACCTGTATCAGTTATCTATCGTCACAGTAATGCTGTGTAACACTTTTCTCCAAAACACAGTGGTTTTATTATTGCTTGTGAGTCTGGGCCTCAGCTGGGTGGTGGTTCTGGTCTCGGCTGGAACCGCTCATGCGTTTACAGTCAGCTGTGGGTCAGTTCTGCTGGTCTTGGCAGGGCTCTCTCACGTTTGGAGGTTGACTGGCTGGTCTGTGATGGACTTGGCCAGGAGGAACGGGCTCTCCTCCATGTGTTTCTCAATTTTCTCCACCAGGCGAACCCAGACTTGTTCACATGCCAATGGATGGTTCGAGAGAGTGAGCAAGTGTTTAAGCCCTCTTGAGACTTGGGCTTGGAAGTGGAACTGTTACCCTCATGCATTCTATTGGCCAAAGAGAGTTCCATGGGCATCCTAGATACAAGGTTCCGCCTCCCAAAGGGAGAAGCTGCAAAGTCACCTTGCAAACAAGGGGCGTGGCTAGAGGAAAGATAGAGAACAGGGCCGTCTTTGCAATCAGTCTAGTATAGGCTCCATGCTACTGACTCAGTTTTACAACTTCATTCCTTGAGTGAGTTGCTCTCTTGGGGCAAATGTGATACTCAAGGCTGATCTAGTCTCTTCATCATCTGCCTCCCTTCCCCACGAAGCCACAGCGTGTAAGGATATGTCTAAGGCTCTCAGACGAGAGATAGGTCATTACCTTTAGAATGAAACACAGAACAAGTGTTTTTATATTTACAAAAGTGAAATGTTTTTCTTCTTGGGGATCCACCGTTTGTAGAAAGGAACTACGGCAACCTGACACGGTCAAGTAAATATTCTTTGGTGGGGTGGCCATCTATCTCATGGGTGTAAAGAAAGAACTAGGGGAGGGAAGGGCAGTCTCACAAATTTCTCTCACAGCCCAGCCCTGTGAGATGCCCCTCCTGTGCTCACTCTGTCACTGTCTGTATCACACTGTCCCCTGAGGCCTGCTTACTTGGCTGTCTCCCCATGGGCGTGTGTGTTTGGAAGACACTGAATGTTTCTATTCACTGCTGTACCCAAGGGCCTAGAAAAGTGCCTTATCCAAAGCAGACACTCATGTAACTGTATGAATGAATGAACGAATGAATGACAATTGATTCAGAACCAGAAGGACCAGGCACTGGCCATGGGGCTGAGAGGAGAGCACTTCAGGTGGCAGAAGACATGGTACGAAGCTAGAGTTAGGAAAGCACGTGCCATGTTACGAGGGACCCGTGTTAGGGCGCTTACAGCACAGGGGCACCGGGAGAGCAGCGGGGTCTGAGGCTGGAAAGATTCTAAGGAATCTGGACTTTATTTTGTAGAAAATGATGAATTAACAAAGATTTTATGTAAAGAGCATACGAAATACAATTTTAAAAATAGCTTTCATAGAACAAGCTCAGAGAGAACAAATTCATTTCTCTGAGCCTCAATTTTCTCATATTTAAAGTAGGGATCATAATTGTCGACACATATTTGGCCAGGCTCTAGCCTGGGTACCTCTACTTCCTCTGTATTAACTATTTTAACCATCTCAATAACCCTATGGAGTAGGAAGTATTAATATCATTGCCATTATCCTTATTTTATAGATGAGGAACCTGATACTCAGAGAGGGTAAGGAACTCACCCAAGGCCACACAGCAACGAAGTATCAGAACTGTGATATGAACCCAGGTATCTGGCTCCAGGACTTGTGCTCTTAACTACGATGTGGCCTTATCTTCTACCATTCAGTGGTATGTAGAAATCAAGGCAAAGAATACCAAACTCTTAAACAGTGTCTGGTATAGAGAGAGCTTCATAACATGTTTACTGGTTTTGTTGCTTCTTGTTGTTGGCTATAATACGGGGATATTAATTAATATATTTTTATATAAATCAAACTTTATATAAATATTTATTCATTTTCTAGAAGATTTATTTTATTTATTTGAGAGAGAGAGAGTGGGGGAGGGACAGAGGGAGAGAAACTTTAAGCAGGCTCCCTGCTGAGCAGGGAGCCAGATGTGGGGCTCGATCTCATGACCCATGAGATCATGACCTGAGCTGAAACCAAGAGTCAGATGCTCAACTGACTGAGCCACCCAGGCCCCCCATACGTACATATTCATATAAACATCAGTGTTTATATAGACGTGTAATACATACATATCACCACTTTGTAGGATTATTATGAAGCACAAATGAGCTATTATATGCAAGGTACCTAGCACAAGGCCTGGAACTTTAGAGTGATCCCCAAGTTACTTCTTCCCCACGCCCTGGAATTTATTCTTATCATCATTAACCTCTGTATCCATTTGGTAGATTGTCCGCCATCCCCTCGAGGCAATCTAGGCTATTTCTAACATGAACCTCGAAACTCTTCCAGCCTCTACCCATCCCCGGTTCCAAAGCCACTTCTGAAGTCCGTGTTAATCACAGCAGCGCGTCCTTCTCACTCCCAAGACCCACGTCGGTGTGCTGGGGCTGCCAGGACAAAGCACCAGCCTGGGGGCTCGGATAACAGCGATTTTCTCACCGGTCTGAAGCTAGAAGTCCGAGATCGAGGTGTCAGCGGGTTAGTTTCCCCTGAAGCCTCTCCCCTGGGCTTGTGGACGGCTGACTTCTCCCGGTGTCCTTACACGGTCTTTCCTCTTTGTCTGTGTCCTAATCTCCTCTCCTTATAAGGTCACCTTATTGGATTAGGGCCACCCATATCACCTCATTTTAATGCCCTCTTTAAAGGCCTTATCTCTAAATACGTCACATTCTGTGGTCGGAACATCAACATGTGAATTCAGGGGAGACACAGTTCAGTCCCTAAGTACCTCCTATCACAATTGTCCAGGGGAGAGATGTCCAGAGCCTAAAGCAAGAGAGTGGGGGGAGAGATTAATTAATATACACAGAATCTTTTTCTAACCACTTCTAGCAGTCCCCAGAACCTGTCTTCCCAAAATGCCTAAACTATTCCACTTGATGGAGGGAAACAAAATCTGAGTCAGACCAGTTCTTTGGCTTTGTGTCTAGAAATGCACGACCCTGGGATTTTCTGAGGTCATTATTCATTTTTCACTGGTAGTGTTGGCATCATGAGGACGGAAGCCGAAAGAAACATTATGAGTTTGGAGCAAAGTTGAAAAATGAAAACAGAAAAGGATAAAAGTAAAAAGTAACCCATCTCTGCCCCACGAAGCAGCCAATGGACTCGAGAACTTCCAGCCTGGGCCTGGCCCTCCCCATCCCAAGGAAGGAGGATCTCAGGCTCCCCCTCAAGCGGGGTGGCAAATTGCAGCGAAGAAGATTCTGGAGAAATGTGTGCATCTGTGTTCATGGTGGAGACCGAGGGAGCAATCCTCTTCTAAAGGACATTTTTTGTGAGAAAACAGAGTGTGGTCTCCACAGAACTGCCTGCGTTTCGGGAGCAAGGGGCTTTGTAACTTGGAGACAGCAGGGGGCAAAGGGTCCTGATGGAGAACAAGGGTGAAACGGAGGAGCCGAGGCCGGGGCTGAGCAATCTATCTCCCTTGAGGAGACTTCCCCAGTGCCAGTCCGGGGCGGGCTGCTCCAGACAGGAGGGTGCAGGGAGACACCCCACTAGCGTGAACATTACGTGAGACAACAGGGGCTGACGATTAGAATCGAAGGAGAGGGTGGCGAGGTGTCTGCCGTGGGGACATCAGCTCAGGCCCACTCACTTTGAGGGAAATCTCCAGCTGCTTTCAAAATACGTCTGATGCAGCTGGAAGAGCACTGGGATGGGAATCAGGAGCCCTAGGATAGGGTGATTCTAGACACGTCTGTTGATTCTCCTGAGCCCCAGTGCCCTCATTTAGGAAATGAGAACAGTAGTGCATGGCTCCCCCGCCACAGGTGGTAGAATTCAATCAAATGATGTGCATGAAAGCATGCTGTTCAGGTCGAAGATGAGGCGGAAGCCTGTTGGGCCTTGGAATCAGACCTGAGCTCAAACGTGGCTTTAGACACTGACCAGCTGGGCGATCCTGAGCCAACTCCTAGGTTCAGTTTCCTCCTCCGTTTATTCATTTACTCCAAAAATATGCTACAGAGGCCCAACGATAGGCCAGGCACCAAAGGACTGCAAAAGACCTCGAGTTCTCCCTTTCATAGAACTTTCTCATCTGAAAAAGAAAAAGGGATCGCCTGCCTTACCGGGTCGCCGGAAGATTCAAGTAAGAGTGAGTGTTTGTAATGCTCCGGCCACCGCGGCTGGGAAGGGATGCCCTCAAATGTTCACACCACTTTCTTTTCCTTACAAAAGCATTATCCTCATTAATATGGGAAATGTCTTTTGATGGAGGCCTGTTAAGAGAAAAAATGGAAGATGATTACAGAAACAGGCCGGTTTCACAAAATAAGAATTGGTTGGGGCGTAAGCACATTCTGCTGTGGCACACATATCATCTGACGGACTGGGGAGATCGACGATCTGGAGGTTTCTTTTAACGGCAGTCCGATTAATCAGAGCGACAGCCTGAGCCTACGCAACATAATGTCATTCTATCTGGAGATGGAGATGATGGCTTTGTCACTGGGCGTCTGGAAGTGGGAGCCTCGGCACTGGAGCCAAGGATCGCTCCTCCTTTCTGCCTTGCTCTCCTCTCTTGATTCCCTTCCTCACATGCAGCCCCGCACACATAAGCATGTGCACACACACGGACACATGCACACACGTGCGCACACGCGCAGACACGGACACAAATGTACATGGACACACATCATTCGCAGGAAGCTAGTGTGTCCTCCTTATGAGACAATATGCCATTTCCAGAAACAGTTCTTATTTTTGCCACTCGA
Source organism: Ursus americanus (assembly GCF_024610735.1). NCBI lineage: Eukaryota > Metazoa > Chordata > Mammalia > Carnivora > Ursidae > Ursus > Ursus americanus. The sequence continues at coordinate 16,128,804 of NC_142143.1, read as the reverse complement.
ATAAGTGTTTATGGAAAGACGAAACAGATGAATGAATGAGTTAGCTCTTACAGGCCGCGAACCAGCTCTGAAACGTGTTTTTGGAAGAAAAAAAAAAGCAAAAAAAGGGTTAAATAACTATGAGCAACGCTGCATTCTCTCATCCCCGCCAGAGAGTCACGATACACAGGGCTTCTAAAGGCTCTGAGAAGTCCCGAGGAGAGAAACCTTTTTCTTCCTTTGCTGGTGATGTGCTTATTGTGTAAGTCTGAAAGGTTTTTGGTTTTCTTCCGTGTAGTTTCATCAAGGTATGACTGATATATAACATGAACTTAAAGTTCGAGGTGTTTTCTGTTTTGAGAAACCAGTTTCACTTTGCTAGTCCAGAGATGTCCCAACTTACTTGACCAAGGATGGCTCTTTCACGTGTGTGTGGGTCTGTGCTGTGACACCCATTAATTTCACAGAGCCTACTGTCCTGCGAAAACCAGTTCGAGAAAGGCTGTACTAGCTGGTTTGAGAGCGGCAGAGCCGCGTTCCCTAGACGCCAGCTGGGGCTTGGCAACAGGCGATGTTGCTGTGTCTGAAGATAAAGCTTGCCCTGCCTATCTCTGCAGATAATGGAGGCCAGTTCCAGCCAGGCCAGCCCTGAAAACTCGGCTCTCTTATAAGGACAAAGGAGGTCTCAGGGAACTCCGGAGCAGGGATCCAGTGGGACCTCAGAAAGTACTGGAAGCAGGGACGGGAAGGTGGCAGGATGCTCTGTTTCCCTTTCTCTACTTTTTATATCAGCTTCCTTCTGTTTCTGTGCTTCTGTTCCCTTTGCTCTTCCAGCTCACGGAGCAGACGGAAGCCGCCAACGGCCCAGTTTAGAGCTTCACCTCGGCCCCAAGGATTCAGGCCCGCCCCAGCCCACTCACTGCAGTCACGGGGCAGGGTCACATTTCAAAAATGGCCTGGGTCCCTTTCTCCCCAGGAGAGGGACACAGCTAGAGACTGCTAGCAGCCACTTCACAGGCACACTAGACTCTCTTATACACGTTGCCCACTGATGTTCCTAAACCCTGGTCATGCCTTACGATGACCTTGGAAGCATTTTCAAAATCTTTGTCTTGGGCTCCCCAGCAGAGAAGCCAATACTGTATGTCCGGAGAGGGACACAGAAATCTGTACACCGTAAAAGTTCCTCTGATTTGCCAGCATATTGCTCTAGAATCATCCATCTCCCGTTGTGCTCTGGGTATTTACACCGTCCAGAGTTCTCGATCTTTGTTTTTCATTGTCCTCTCACCTGGCTTCTGCGCTGTCAGTTCTCAACCAATCGAACTATTTCTCATTTCTCGAGGCTCAGTTTCAATGCCACCTACTCCAGGAAGTTTTCTGGAGTCTGCCTGTCAGCTGAAATCAATGTGCTATTCCTCTGTTCCTTCCCTGCGTTCTGCTGTAATTCATTAGAAACGAATCTTTCTCTCCCACTAGAGTGGGAGCTGCAGACGGCAAAAGGCCAGTTATTTTGAATAATGTTTTTTCTGATTATAAGTAGTATATACTTATGTAAAATTTGGGAAATTCAGATAACTGGGGGGGGGAAAAAAGGAAGAAGAAAATCCATCACGCTCCAAATCAGAAATAGCCATAGTTTAAGTTTGGGCTTGTTCTCTCTAGCTTTTTTCCAATGGGTCGTATATATTTTTTTTCTCACATTTGGAGTCAAATATAATTTTCTACCCTACTTTTCTTCTGTTGACTTTATATTGAAAACATTTCCTTATGTTGTTGCTTCTTCAAAAGCATTATTTGAATGGCTTGTGTAACATCCCGCTGCAAAATGTACCACTTTATTGACTCATTTCCTAATTGCTGGGCATTTGTACCAGCTTCCATTTTTGCTCTTAAAAATAACAAAGTGTGCTGGATATTTTTCTTTTGTCTCTGCAGAGCCACTGTTCACCCCGGGCCCATATGGACTTTGTCAAAGAGCTCTTTTGACTTTGGCTTCGCTCGGACTCAGAATGGGAGGTGCCAGCTAGAGACCAACAGCTGGGAGGAGAGTGAGGATGGGCCATTTGTTCCCCTGGTTGGTCACACGGAGGCCCCCTCCAAGCAGCATCTCCCTCCAGGTTCTGGAAGCTCCTCACTCCCTGCTTTTTTTCTTGGCCACCAGCGGGCATCCACGAATTTTCGTGGCTGGCCCCACAGTCCTGCTCTGTGCCTTGTCATCTCTCCACACGCTGTCCAAACTTTGTAAGTTGTCGTCTTTTTGTTTGTTTCACTCTTTGTATTAAACCGTCTTCCAATGACTCAGGTTGAGCATGCTGTTTCCTGACAGAGACACATGGTAATTGACATTTTGTATCTAACTCTTTGCCTACATTCCATTTTCTTCCTGGAGGTTCCAGATAAATTCTTAAATGTGGATCAGTGAATAGATGCATATTTATGGCTCTCATTTATATTGTCACATTGCTTTCCCAAAATCAATTATGCCAAATTCTGCTCCTCCTGGTAGCGCTTGAGAACATGAAAAATTACCATTTGGAGTCCTCACGTTTTAATCTGCATTTCATTGGTTACCAGAGAAGATGATTTTTTTCACATATTTTAATTTTTCTTTTATGAATGACCACGCCTAATTTCACCCTCTAGCCCTCATAATATTTATCTCTCTACCTAGAATAATAATCATAAAAATTGCAACTAGTATTATCACTATTGCCAATCTGGGCAATCAGATGAAAGACTCGACTATTAGACAAGTCAGAGACCAAAGACAAGCTACAAAACAGAAAAAAAAAAAAAAAGAATAGCATCTGTTAAATGAGATTGCTTAAGGACCACATGCATTTTTAGTCAATGGAGTCATAATTGTATTATAAAAATAGGAGCTAATAGTTACTGAATTCTTATAGTCTGCCAAGCGCTCTGCTGAGGGATTTACATTTGTTGGTCCATCAAACCCTTAACATATGCTCTGATTGATCAGTTCGTTCAATAAGCACCGAACCATTTCTAGACAAGATCTCCAAAGCCCAACCCCGCCCCAAGTTTCATAAGCGCTAGAAACTCAATCTTTCTTTCCAAAACGGTTCGTAAGTCATGAGACGTGAGCTCCAACGTGACGCAGCCTTAGGGATCCTGCAACATCCCTAACCTGTGGCTCCAGAGTTAGGCGAAAATGGAAATGCTGCGATTCTACCAGACAGACACACTGTTCTTGGACACTCCCAGTTCGCTTTTGTAAACACTGGGGGCTTGGGCGGTATGCACAAGCATCCCATAACATTTGCAACTTTGCTGCTTACAGCAAAGTGTTGGAGATTGGTCGGTGGGAGAGAAGAGATTTTTAGAAAACAGCCATGTAGAAGTTACTTCAAACTTCTCTTTTACAGATTCGATTTTATTTATTATTTATTTATTTATCTATCTCTTTAATGCGCACGAACGACATCATGTATTTCTTCAGCATAATCTTCACTTACAGGTGAATGGGGAGAACCGGTTCTCTTTTAGAATGAAGTGAAGAGATTTCCAGGGCAAAATGTGGCCAGTTGCGAAGGCTGGAAGCGAGCCCCTCCTGAGATAAGCCACACTGCCAGGCGAGCCTGATGCCACTGTCATTTTGACCTTGTTCTTCCTCTGAGTTCTCCCTTTCTAGGCCAACCCCCCACATTTTCTATACCTTGCTATTTTCCAGTCTTAGAATATTGGGCTCACTTTCCTCATTTTATGCTCCCTTCTTTTTCCATTTGGAGGGACAGTAGCAAGCGTGCGGTCAGTTCTCTCTGGGGTTTGATCTGGCAGGAAAAAAAAAAAAAAAGTGGTAGCTTCGCAGAAGAACCGAATGCTATTTCTGAGCTCTGTGGCTTCGTGCAGATTTTTATTTCTGTAAAAGGTTGTGTTTTATGTATTATAGTCTTAGATTTCTGCTCCTTGCTGCAGACAGCCAAGCCTCTGTTTTAATTTCATATTACTTTGACTGGTAACGATGAGTCTGGAAGATGAAACAGCCCCAGAGACAATTCTCCCTTCCATCATGGCTCAAATGGCCCCTGTTCATTTTCAGAAAGAGCTAAAACCTTTAAAGTAAAATGAAAGGAAGAGTAAGAAAAGCAACGTCCCAATGCCCCAGCCCCAGCTAGTACCAGCATCCTTCCATGGGTGCGGTCATCCAGCTGTTAGCTCCGTGCAGCCTTATCCGGCCCACGGCAGACCCACCGGTGCTCTGTATGGGGATGTGATTATGTGAGGTTGGGCTGCTCACCTCCCAGTCACATAGTTAGATACAAGATGCTCTAGGTTCAGCCACTGGGTGTTCTAAGCCCAGCTCCCCGTCCCTATCAGGTCTGCAGATCAGTCAGGGTTTGGGTTCCCAGAGGAAGGAGAAGAGACCATTTGTCCGAGGAAACGTCTGTAATACATGTTAAGTGGCCCGTGAGAGAGCCTCTCATTTATTGGCTGAAACATGAAACGGAAAACATGTGCAGCTAGCTCAGGGCCCCCACTGACTCTTGCTTCTTCCCAGGAAATGGAGTGATGAAGGATGGAGCAAACACGTGAATTCAGGCAGTCCACATGCCTGGGTGTTTCACAATGCAAAAAGCATCTGTTGGGTGGAAATCCTGGGCATTGGGATTGGAATTTATAGAGACAGATTGACTTCTAGTCTCTAGCCGGGATTCTGTTCCCACTGCTAGGGGAATAGATTTTTCCATGAAGCAAGAAGGAAACATTCCTCATTCAATTATGTGTTTATTGATGTATTCGATGCTCATTTGTTGAATGCCGATGTCGGTATTAGGGGCGGGGGACCTAAAGATCCATAAGGCATGGACCCTACTTTCAAGGAACTCACTCACTAATGGGAAGAGAAAGATGGATAAGGGGATATGTATATACAGAAGAGTCAGTGTGACTAAAGAAATATACATCAGGATTTGGAAGGACACTGAAGGTGTCGTCATCTGTAAACCATAATGTTTGCTGCTTTGGGCCACCAAATATCCATTTTCCCTTCCTTCTGATAACATTAAAAATAAATTTGTATCTGAGTATTCATCTCACTCACACCCACTAGCTGTACCCCCAGCCCAGGAGTGGACCCTGATTAGCTATGGGCAACCCCCCATCCCATGTCTCTCTGACCAGAATCTGGTTCAGGGCATAAAATCCATTTTAAGTGGATGTCATTCAGGAGGAAGTACTGAGGGCTTCTGGGAGAGAGGTCCAACTGCTTTTTTAAGAGAATGTCTGTGGATGCCAGCCCTGTTAGATGGCTATAGTCTCTGGGAACTTATTATTCATGAGGAACTGTAGACTTGTAACGGAGAAGACCCCACAGAAGGTAGAGAAGAAATGACAGGTAATGATGTTTAATGCCAGGGCTGCAAACATTGTCTAAATCCCAGCCTACCACCTATAAGCTTCTCAGTTCAATGCACTGATAAGTCCCTTCATTATTTTAACCACTATGGATTGAGTTTTTTAATATTTGCCTGGAAAGATCCAGAGTATTTCAAAAAAGAAGTCAGAATTTATATTAATAACACTAGCTAACAGTCGCTGAGCACTTACCCACGTGCCAGGTACTCTGCTAAACGTTTTATAAGTATGATTTTATCTAGTGCTCACAGTGATCGTAGGAGATAGATTATTTTTACCCCCATTTTACAGATTAGTGAATCAAGGCTTAGAAAGTTTCAATGGTCACCCAAGGGCAAGAAGAACAAGTACTGAAGACTGTGATTATTGGTAGGAGGTCAAATCAAATGAGGACTGAGACATGTCCATTGGATTGAGCAATGTGAAGTGTGCTGGAGGTCTTAGGAAAAACGTTTTGGGCAAATTCTGAGAGAAAAAGTCAAGATGAGGTGGATAAAAGTATGAATAAGAGATAATGAAATGGAGACATCGGTGTGGACAACATTTTGAACGTCAACAACAAATTAGTACCATCACAAATACCACGTCTACCTGAAAGCATACGTGAAGACCATGTCTCCACCCCAAACTTTTGTATTGCTAAGAGATGCAAGGGCTGAGTCACAGATCGCAAATACATGGCATGAGTGCCATTACATCTCCCATCCAAGCCCCTGGCAGGTACCACGAATCTATTAGAGCATTCCTTCCCACTGAGTCTGGATATAGTCTCTGAGTCTTTGTCAGCCATGTTTCAGTTGCCACAACTAATTAACTGATTGGCATGTAAGCTAAAATCTGCCTGTCATCTATAGTCATTCTAACCAGAAAATAAGCCGGGATCCCTCCTCCTGTTGCGTGCTTTTAAGAGATACCTAGTCACTGTGACTTTGCTCTTCTTCCCTGTCTCTAAATGAAAACCAGTTTTTTAACCCAATCATAGACCCAAACTCTCACCAAACAAGTAGGCAAAGAGCACGAGAGGGACTGGCATGGCACTTGCCTCTTGGAAACCATATAAACCATAAGCAAAGCAGGTAGGGCAGACATGAGAGGAGCGGTGGTAAGGGTTGCAATACAGAACTGATTACAAAGAAAAAAAGGTGAAAAGCACAGATAAGAGGCTATGAGAGAGAAAACATAGTTAGAAGGACAAACACATGTTTAATTGAAGTCCCACAAGGGGAAAAAGAATGGAACAAGACCGATGCAATATTTGGAGAACTTATGGCTGAGAACTTTCCAAAATGATGAAATACTAACACACAGATTCAAGAAGCTCAAACAAACTCAATATATGATTTTAAAAAAGAAATCTAGAGACATCATAATAAAAGGTCAGAAATACAATTGGAAAAAAAAAAAAAGATTACCTCCAAATAATCAACAGTTAGACGAGCAGCCAACTCCTTGATAGCAACGATGAAAACCAGAGCACGGTGGGTGATGATAACCTGGAAGGAACTGGACAATCTCAACTGGAACTGAAAGAAAATAATGGTCAGCCAAGAATTCTCAACATTGGGAGATCATCCATAAAGCCATTTCACACCTAAACTAAGCGTTTGGACCAACAGACTTGCACTACTAAAAATACTCTGAAGTGTGTTATTCAGACAGAGGAATGATCCCATAAGGAAAGTTAAAGATGCAGGAAAATTGAAAAGCCACAAAAGTAATAAAAATGTGAGTAAATCTAAGTGAATATTTACATTCATGACTAAGTGAATATAAAGGAAAAATAATAACATCTCATGAGGCTTAACATATATTTTTAGAGATAATTAAAATACAGAACAGTAGCGTATAGGTTGAAAAGAAGTAAATGGAGTTAGAAAGGTAAGTTCTTTGCGCTGTTCAGAAGAAAGGTGGCATATAGATTAACAAGTTTTTAGTCATTAAGAGCACAATTTGCGTGAAGAAAAAATGTCATTGGAAAGGGAAAATTTATTTGTGAAGTTATTAGTCGTGATCGACTCTGAATCGCGGGATTATATGCAAGGTTGTTTTTGGTTTTGTTTTTGCTTCTTTATAATGTTTTGTAGTTTCCAATTTCCTACAATGAGCGTAAAATCCTTTAATCAGTAGAAAGCAATAAAATATTGAAAATACAAAGTGTCATCTACAGTGGAAGAAAATAACCTAATTCTGTCACCTGCTAAGACAATAGTAAAAGACTTCCCTACACTCGGAGGTACCTGAGACTCCAAGTCTGTGGTTTGTTCTCTCTTCTGCCACTCAAATTCCACTCTGAGGAGTGAGAACAGTGGTGTGTGTGATGAACAGGCAGAATCAGATCATCATTTCAACTCTGGTCCGAAAACTGAACCTGCATTCTGACGCCGTGTCACTTTCTTTCCCAACTTGGTGCAGCCACGGGGACTAGAAGCTTCTATTCTACAACAGCAAAAAATGTCCCACCCCGAGGATGGAGGGCCCAGGAAGCCGGGGAGGAAACCATCTGTCACCGGAAGTAGGAGCCCCATCCCTACATTGGGGGCCGGAAGTGAGCCCTGCTGAGGGGCTGATGCGGGGCCAAGATGGCTGTGGGGAGTGCTTATGCTCAGCTCCGGTGTTCTAAACATGGCTGAAACTTATGCATCATCCTGATGTCGCAGACTTATTCCTTCAGTTGTCGCCACCAGGTTCCTTGGCAGAAACCAGCCATCCTATCTTAAGCCATGACATAAGTTGTATTGAGCAGGGTGTTGTCAACCAAACTAGGAACTTTGGACAAGATTACTCTAAGAGCACATGGCAGTGCCCTCCTTGCGAGCAAGACTGGGATAAAGATTTGTGGGACAGATGCACCTCATATGAGATCTGGGGCACAGCCAACCACTGTGACAACAGCCCTGCCAGCAACAGAGTTATGGAACATGAGAGAACCTTGACTTCAGGCATGCAGATTCCCAAGGATCTGCCATATATTCAGCCATGGAAAAGTAATGGAAATGTGCCCTAACTGAATATCAATCTCGTGCGATGCCCGGCCCTAGAAGACTCTCGCTTCTTCCTGCTACCAGCGGGTTCTTCATTTTTCTCCCAATCTAATTAAAGATAAACTGACTTTGGAAAGGAGAAGGAAGAGAATCAGTGTCCCAGCCTGGGGATTTGCAGTTTGCTTCTGCCTCTCTGGATCCACCTGGAAAGATGTGTAGCAATTAGGTCAGCCTTCCCCCCACCCCATTGCCCCCAGGTATCTTGAGTTTGAATCCCCGGCCCACGGCCAATGCTCTGCGTGATCTTGGGGAAACTCACAGAGGCCAGTGCCTTAGTTTCTGACTGTGTAAGGGAACAGGAAGTAAGGCAGGGCTGAAAGTGATAATTCCCCTGAAGAATGCCGGGGAACTCCCTAACACTTTGCACAACTCTGAGATACTCAGCGTGAGCCGGGGTCAGACTCCACCAAAGGTCAGTCAACTGGACATTTGCCCAGTGACCTGGGGGTGGAAGGGGTGGGGAGTAGAGTGGTGGCCTAACCTTTCCACACTTTCCACAGAGATGGATGGGAGCAGATGTGGCTCTGGCTCCTAGAAAAGAAACCCCCTCTAGTGTCCTCACATCCTGAGGATTGGCCCAGCTTGTTCAGCAGAGGCCATTGGAACTTGGGTGTGATGTTAAGAGCCAAATCCTAAATACCTTGAGCCTTCTCCAATTCTACAGTACTGGGAAAACATCTTGTGTTTGCTGACCATGGGATGGCCTTCTACCCAAGAGGGACAGCCTCTGCTGTTGCCAGCTTCTTTCCATGTGGATGTGGGCGTGACACGTGCTCCTGTAACAGCTCAGACAGCACACATCCTGCTGTCCTCTGACATTTAGTCAGAAGGGACCTTCAAGGTCCTCCACTGATGCTTGACTTCCTTTCCGTCATGCTCAGCAAACGGCCATGAGCCTTCTGTTCGAACACCTCCAGTAACAGGAAGCTCACTCCTTAAATTGCCTTAAATTGGCAGCCTGATTGCATATTTTGGGGAACTTATTTTTCACGTCTCTGAGATTCTTTCCTTGTAATGAACAGAAACTTATCTTCTTATAGTTCTTTTCTTTCTGGTCTTAGGTAGAATGAGCGTATTATTTACTGTCCAAACCCAGATTTATGTTTGAGACTAAATAGGGGCGCTCTTAATAATTATACCAGGACAATAGAAGTAAATTGGAACTCTCTTGACAAAACAAGACTTAAGACTGCCCCTGTCTTAGGTTTACCCTAGGGGTAACTAGAATAATTCAAGTTCCCCTTCCTTAAGAGTCACTCGTATTTAAGAACACTTGAATTACCCCCTGATCTTTTCTCCTCTAGAATGAATAAGGGAGGCTGCTTTCTTTAGTAGAAAGTTCCCTGGGCTGAGAATAAGAAGTAGGTATGACTTTGCGGGGCTCCATTGGGAAGGACTAATGGTCTCGCAAGATTCAATGTTATGTCCTGATAGCCCAGAAAAGAAAGCAATTTGGAACATTCTGAAATGTGAAAGGTCTGTCAGAAGGACATGAGATCAGCCACATGAATTGTGAAACATAAACTGTGGTTTTATTTGTTCTGCAGAAGTATTAAAAAATTGCGGATTTGTCATGAGGCAATATAGCGTGGCAGCGGCAGATGCCAAATTTTGTCTGCAGCTTGGGGCTGAGCTGGCTTCCTCAGAATCTGGTGAGAAATGTATTAAAAATCAGATTCCTGGGCCTCATCTCAGAATCTCCAGAGGGGCCTGTAGCCTTTGTGTTCAGAAAAGCTCTGGAAACAATTCTAATGGTGAGCCAAATTTGAGACCCACCAGCAAATGGTCAAGAGCGCCAACTTTGGTTCCATACGTTCATTCATGCCACAAATGTTTATCGAGTACGTACTATGTGTCAGACACATTCTAGGCACAAGAAAAAACAGCAGTAGACCAAAAAAAAAAAAAAAAAAGCAAGGCATAAAAGTCAAACAGATTTGTGGTCAAGGGCTAGTCTGATATTACTATGTGACTCAACTTTTCAATGCCTCAGTTTCCACCTCTCTAAAATAAGGATAATATCTACCCCACAGGGTTCTGATATTTAAATAAGGTAAGATGTGCAGAGAGCTTACCCCAGGGCTGGTCCACAGTGAGCGCTCCATAAGTGTTAGTTATGAAGACCACACCATGTTGAGGGTGACGATGATGTCAAGGACAATGATGATAAAGCCAGAAGAGGAAAACAACGAAAGCTGATTAATTTCATCCCATGGTAACGTGGAGGGACTAACTGCCATCACATCAGAGTTCTTGGTGGACCATGTAGCCACTTTTTAAATTTCCATCATTCTAGTTCTTGTATATAGGTAAGCTTCAGATTGGGCCCATGTCTCCGGTAATTGACAGGAACAGTGGCTCAGGAAGAAGACGGACAGAGCGATAGAGGGAGTGTGCAGAATCAGACCACCAGGGAGGGGGGCAGGGCCATGGAGGCAGAGGGGGCTGAGAAGCTGCCTATTTTTGCAGGCAACAGCTTTCACTCCTCCAAGGAGGTCAGCGGAGATTGTAATGAGAACATCTTGGCCAAGGCCATGATTCACTGTCCAAAACTGGGCTGGGCCCCTCACACTGGGAGAATTTCACAGTTTTTCACATTATTCCCAAACCCCACTCCTCTTTTTAAGGGTGTCACTCAGGGTTTATTACAGAAAGAGTCCAAAGGCCTCCATTCATATATCCTAGGGGGCCTGAGGCTTGGGAAGAGTAGCAGTGGTGATGGGGGCAGCCAGGAGCAGGGATAAAGGGCAGTTCTGGGAGAGATTAGCAGGAAAGCTCCTACGAGGGAAAGCTCAGCTCTCTCTGTTCACACAACCTTGGTTCAGAGCCCTGAAGAGAAGCAAACACTGAAATGCAATGGAAGAATCAGAAGTTGGAAGGAAGTACAGCTGCCAAGAGGCCACTGGCTGGCTGTAGTACCGCCACATACAGCTGCACAGTCTGGGCACTGCATAATTCCAGAGAGAGCCATTCACACAGACCAGGGAAGGGCAGACATTTTCTGCCCAAATAATAAATAATTTGGCTTGCTGAGCCATTTGACCTCTGTCACAACTACTCAGCTTTGCTGTTACAGCTAGGGTAGTTTGATAAAATACAGGACATCATTCATTTTTATGTAATGGGAAAGCAGCCATAGACAAAACGGAAATGCATGGGCATGGCTGTGCTCCAATGAAACTTTCTTTATAAAAGCAGGCAGTGGGGCAGCTTTGATGATGATGCGAATGGCAGCCCCTGGGGTTTGGTAATGCAGCGGTCTTTACCCACAGTAGTACCAACAAGGTAGTCCCATTTTTAAATAGCATGACGCAGCAGAGCGGTATATCTGACCGCAACCCCCACAGTAAAGATACACATTTCATACCACGATCAAGCTTCACAAAGCCATGCTTAACCTCACTTAGGGTGATAAGATAGTCTCTACTCTCTTTTAATTTTCTATTTAATTTTTTTAAATGTTGGCTGCAACCGATACAATTAATTTCGCAGTCTTCTGATGGGCCTCAACTCCTGGATTGCTGGACCTGGAGCCAGGAGATCTGTGTTTCAGGCTGCGATCTAACTCTTACCAGTGTTTGTTCTTAGAATCACCTTACTTGAGGGTTTGCCTCTGCAAATTGGTGTCATAATTCTTTCAGAGTGGCTTTGCAGGAGAAACATGAAATCATTCAGTTCCTCGGGGTGCTGTAGTGACCACTGGTGGCTCCTGGGATGGTTTTAGGTAGTGCACAGTGTACATTCTGGGTACTTACTCTAGTCTTTATGAAAATACGCAAAGATCAAATGCATATGTTACCAGTGATATCGAGCTTCTTTCAAAATACATTTATTCAAAATAAATTATTTAAATTTATTTCCTTATTTATATTTAAATAAGTTTCTTTAGATTAGGTTAAAGAGAAATATTAAGCAAATGATCCTACAAGTTTTATGTGAATGTGGCGGAATCTGTGCAGATGGGGAGTATGTGAAATCTGGGAGGTATGGACATGATGCATGAGCAAGTTCAATTCAAAGATGGCCGATATTACATGGTGACCTCTCAGAGACCTGAGCTGAGTGTCTGAGTCACTGCTGACTCCCCACAATTGGATTGGCTCACAATAGGTGCTCAATAAGTGCTTATGATGGGTGTATGATGAATGGATGATGGATGGATGGATGGATGAATGGATGGATGGTTGGGTGGGTGGATGATGGATGGATGGATGGATGGATGGATGGATGGATGGATGGAAGGAAAGATGGGTGGATGATGGATGGGTGGATGGATGGATGATGGATGGATGGATGGATGGAAAGATGGGTGGATGATGGATGGGTGGATGATGGGTGGATGGATGGATGGATGGATGGATGGATGGAAGGAAAGATGGGTGGATGATGGATGGGTGGATTATGGGTGGATGGATGGATGGATGGAAGGAAAGATGGGTGGATGATGGATGGGTGGATGATGGGTGGATGGATGGTTGGGTGGGTGGATGATGGATGGATGGATGGATGGATGGATGGAAGGAAAGATGGGTGGATGATGGATGGGTGGATGGATGGATGGATGATGGATGGGGCAATGAATGAAATAATCAAACACCAACCTTTTGTAGTCCAAAGGACTTAGGTTAGAGTTATAAAGGATGAGGCATAGTGTCAGAGGTGTCAGTGACTTCAGAGCCTGGGGGCAGGAAGGGAAAGCAGACATTCTTCCTTTGAGGTGTCATCTGGATGCCCAAACACTCCACACTGCCACAGTTAGCAACTGAGCAATGGAAACACTAGGCTAAGACAGGAAACATGGGCTGAGGCCAGCTGTTTTGCCCAATCAAAATGTCATCCCTGGACCTAGGCACTGGCAGCAAATACCTAGTAAAGTGAGCACGAACGGAAATATCTAGAGCTATAAATGTTTGGAAATGCTGACTCGTGTAAGTCTGAACTTCCGGCATTTGCTGATGAGAAAGGCACCTTTCAGGTGCAGCCCACAGGTGCAGAGGGCGCCAGTGACCAACAGCAGCGTCCTGTCTAAAGGATAAGGAAGCACAAATACACTGGGCTGCCCCACACGGGTAGGAGCTCCCATCACAGGCCAAATGCCAACAGAGGGCATTTCTGTTGGCCTTTGGCAGAGGGGCAATGGTAACTTACGCATCCAAGGACATCCCTTATAATTCAAACATTTTCTACTTCTCTCGTGGCAAAATACTTTAAAAGACATCACAGGCTCAACTTATTTTTGCAATCCTGGGACAGACCTTTCCACTTCCACCTGCCAGTTTCATGCTGAAAGATTTAAAGTGATACTGCTTCCATCTCTTCCCTCATGTCCATGCAACGAAAGAACAGGGCAGAGTGCATACAGAGTGCGGTCTTCCCTGACAGAGTGGCCGCATGGAAACCCAGCTAAGGTCCAGCCTCTGTGCACGAGTCCTGGATCCCTGCTTGCTGGCACGTTCCTCCACCTCTCTGCACGTCCATTTCCACCTCTGTAAAGTGGGACTAACGCCCACAGGGCTGTTGTGAGAATTAAATGTTAATAAAGGCAAAGCTTTTAGGAACATTCCTGGAACATAGCACGCACTCATCACTGTTACCTATCCCAATTTCTTATTCTGTACCAGAAACGTTCACTTTGAGAATATCATTAATTCCTGAAAAAATAGGAATTATTCCAAGTTTTGAGAGTATCTCACTGAACATCAAAGCTTAAGTGATTTACCAAAGTCTAGCAAACAGAGGCAGGACATAAAATAGGTTTGATGCCAAACCCCTTGTCTTCCTGTCTTTCCTGCCACCCCACGCTGCTGTGCTAACCTAATTCAGCGATTAAAAGCCATTTCCTTAAAGTGTTAATGCCGCTCGGCTTATATTTTCAATCTAACAATAGAATAAACTCTCTCCTTTTTTTCCCATGAATTGTTTTTTGTCCGATGAAGAGTGTGTGTGAGCAAATGCACTTGTGTGTGTGTATGTGTGGGGGGGTGTTGCGTTGAGAAGAGAGGCCAAAATCTGACTCAGATGACCTTGAAGGTGAACCTGATTTCATCTTTCTTCTGTGGGACTCAGTGGTGAGGGTGTGTGGAGGGGACATCGTCCACAGTGGCTCCTGCTGGCCTGGACTCCCTAGTCCCCTGGAGAGATTATCCAGAAGGCTGGTGGTTGGGGAAATGGGAACCTGCCTTTGGTTTCAACTCCTTCCAGGACTTATCCTGAGCATAAAACATCCTACCCTCTGAAGGACTATAGCACAGAGAAGGAATAGGCAGAATGAAGGAGAAAAAGGAAAGAGGTCTGAGGGACGTTTTCCCACAGCCTGATTTCCCCTGAAAAAGGCACGGGGAGCTCAGCATGAGCAAGGGGAGGTGAGTGGAGCCTAGAGAGAAGCAGGAAAGAGCAGGCCCCAAGGAATGGGAGAAGGAGATAGCAGGAGCCTTCAAGGGCCATTTATTAAGGAAGGAAGGGAAGGAAGGGAAGGAAGGAAGGGAAGGAAGTAAATTTAGGGAAGGAAGGGAAGTTAGGGAACATAGGGAAGGAAGGGAAGGAAGGAAGGGAGGAAAGAATGCTGCCTCAGTCTTCAGACCTTCCATGGGTCTTTCTTAGAAAAGCAGTTTCCAGCGTGAAACATCAGCTGTAGTTCCCAGGCCTCCTCCGAGATCACATGGCATGTTCATACAGCTCTGCATGGGTTTTTTCAGTCACCAGATAAACCCACATTCAGCGGGGACTGGGGACCGTGGGCCAGGAACTCGGCAGGGCTCTGAGGATCCCTCGGTGCTGGAATCAAACAGCGTGCCCGCTCCCGTGAACCTACTGTGTGACGGGGAAGACAAACGATACACAGAAAGCCAGGCATGCAGATCAATAAGGCAAGGAACAGAGTGTGAGCAGAGAGAGTGACAGGGCGCCCCTCGGCGTGGGGTTCGGAGAAGGCCTGGTGGGGAGCAGGATGGAGAGAGTTGAGGGGGAGAGAACTATGTATGTGGAGGGACACAGAGAAGGGAGCTGTCAGGACAGTGAGCCTGAAGTGCCCCAGGCAGAGAGCGAAGCAAGGCGGGATCATTCAAGGGGCAGGAGGGCCTGGCAGGATTTGGATTTTATTCTGAGGGTCTATGGAAGTCAACTTGGGCCTCGGTCTTCATACCTGATAGGGCTTTCTTCCCGGTAATGTGCAAACTTCACATTTTAAAAGGTAGTATCTTTGCATTGCCTACACTTGGGGGCTGGCTGGGGATCAAGGGTCATGCTAAGCACAAACATTTTTCTCTTAAGAGAGGCTCACTGCTCTGGCTGACATCAAAGCCTCTGGGGAGCTTTGTAAATACGCGGAGGGATGACAGGGCTCCACCCCAGGCCTCCCACGTCAGAATCCCCGGGGGGGGGTGGGGGTGTCCAGGCCCAGATGATCTGGCTGCCCCGTCCCCCTGCCTTACAGAGTTCCCACTTATAGCCTCAGCCTCAGAAAACTCTGGTCACACCAAAGACCACATCAAAGATGGTGTCCAATGAATGGTTTTCCCTCTGTTGGTAATGACTCAACCAAAGCATTTCTCTCCTGCTCCATTTACCTGCCTCAGGCTTCTTAGGAAAGTAAACCTGTCCATTTGTCAATATTTACTCTGTCTGCTGCCCTCAACAGAAGAAGGAGAAACTGTTTTCACTGTCAAACGAGTGTTTATACAAAGGATTGTAAGCTTTCTCAGAGCTATGGAAAATCAATCACCCTCAGTTAACCTGGGCCCTTAATGAGGCCGTGGCTTTTCTCACAATCCTCCATCAAGGACGACAGTGCATGGCTTGTCAACAGATGAGAATTCAGGTTGGAAAGCATTTCGCCCAGAACCCTGGGGACACAGATGCTCGAGTGTAGCCTAGTCTGAGAGGGCGAAGCCTGCCCTGCTGATTCTGGGGGACGGAGCCAGTGGGGCTCCATCTGGGGCCCATTCAGAAGAGACTGGCAAATGCAGGGATTCTTGTAAGAAGCCAACATTCTTCGACACTCGGACAGTTACCAGCCCATTACATTTACTCCAGTCAACGGTGCACCCAGTGTTACCTCCAAGGCAGGGCTCTGCTACTGTTGACTCAAAGCCAAGCATCGCTGGGAAGGCAGGCATTCCTGAGAGGTGGCTGGGCTGGGCTCCCAGGGGAGGGCCGTGTTTGTCGTTGGAACGCCAGCCACCTTCCATCCGGCTCTAGCTCCGTCACAGCCCCGCGGTTGGTACGTCCCGGCCGCTTGGGACAGACACACTGAAAAGCCATTCGCTAGGCTCAGAAGGAAAAACAAATCTGATCACTGCCTTTGTCATTCAGGAGAGCCCTTGGGTTTCATGGGTCAGTTGAGGGGTAAAAAGGCACATCTGAGAAAGAGTTTCATGAGCCACGTACACTTTACCAAAAGTGCAGCCCAGTACTGAGCTGGACATGGAGAAGCGGACCAAGGCTGTAAGACATTGGGCAACTCATAGTCCTTATGTCGCAACTTTGGAGGGTTTCAAACTCCTCACAAGAAGACTAGAAGAATCTGAGGGAAGCCAGCTGTTAGTGGGGAAGTGGGGGGTGGGGTGGAAGGAGAGATGTCTTTTAATGCGTACCCGACCACACGCCTGTAAGAGCTTTACAAATTTAACTCATTGAATTCTCCCAACTCAACACCCTGAGTTAAGTCCTATTATCTTTAAAATAGGGACAATACTAGGACTCACCCCGAGGATTGGCCTTCCATGGAATCTCAGTAAAATAGTTCCTAGAATGTGCTTCAGATAGACCTAGCATGTAGTAAGTGCTCAATAAGTGTGACCTACTTATAATTATTACTACTTTCACTATCCCCATTTTACAGATGAGCAAACGGAGGCTTTGAGAGATTACGGGATGAGCCTGAGGACACAGGGGCAGTGAAAAACTGCCAACATCAAAAGCTAGGCCTTCCTATCTCTAGAGACTGAGGTCTCCTCTGCCAGTCTAGAAAAGGCCTGCTCTGTACAAACGGTGTGGTGTGAGGACCTCACTTCCCCAGAAAGAGTCTGTGGGCCTGTGCGGCAGCTGCTCTTGGCACCTTGGCTGGGCAGTTCTGCCACCCTGACACTGTTCCCGTCTGCCTCCTGCATGGAGTTGGCCCATGGCGCCCCATCCCGTCTGATCTCTGGAAACAGGTGGCCCTGCTCTGGGCACCAGCACGTCCCAGTTCCTGTTCTCCAGGCCACGCTCAGGCTGTCTGTGGTGGGAGACTCTACGTGTCCTCCCCCGGAGGCCCTCTGCTTGGAGATGCAAGGGAACAGGGGTCCCTCCACCCCTGAAACTGGGGCTATCTCCCTTTCTAAGCCCATTGAGCTGGGTCCCCCAGAGAGGCACAGTGGCCCTTCCTCTGAGAATCCCTTTGTGAGGGGACCGGCTTCCGCTGCTTCTCACTCAGTCCCCCGAGAGTGTGAAGCTGCTGTATGAGTTCTCGCGTGGCTGCTCTAACAGAACGGCCACAGACTTAGTGACTTCAAACCACCCACATCGTGCTTAACAGTCTGGAGGCCAGAAGTTCAACAGCAATCTCACGGCGCAGGACTGACCCCTCTAGAGATGCTGGGGAGTCCATTTCTGGCCTCTCCCAGCTTGTAGCGGCTGCCTGCCTGCCTTGGCTCATGGCCACATCACTCCGGTCTGCCTCCATCATCACGTCCCCTCTGACCGACCCTCCTGCCTGCCTCTTCCAAGGATACTTGTGATTACGTTAGACCCGCACTGATAATCTGAAATAATGTCTCCATCTCAAGATCCTTAACTTTATCATGTCGTGAAGTCCCTTTTACTATGCAAGGTAACATCCACAGGTTCTGAGTACTAGAATGTGGACCTTGCTGGGGGCCGTTATTCAGCCACTGCAGCTGGGCTCCTGGGCCTTCCCCACTCACTCGTTCAGCAAGCTTGTGCCGCGCTGCGCTCCAGGCAGGCCCAGGCACTGCTTCCACAGCTCGGGAATAGCTGAACCGGTTTACTCGAGTGCCCCCATGGTCATTAGCTTCTTGGGAGTACAAATTATGAGGTATTTGGCTCCCTCCCCAGGGCCCAGCACATAACAATTACTGACTTTTATTATAGGCCAGGCTCCATCTTGAGCACCATAAAAATATCAAACACTAATGCCATCAACAACTCTACGACTACGTACTATTATCTTACCACAGCTGGGGAAGCTGAGAGGTTTCTTACCCTGCCCGAGTCACACAGCTAGTGAGTAAGGGCCATGGTGGGCAGCCTGACTCCTGAGTCCTGCTCATAACCACTGTCCCACCTGGCCTCCCAAACAGCAGCTCTTGACAAACACCCACGGAAATGTGGAAGAGGCAGACAGTGGCACTCAGAGCTGCACATTCAGGGCCTAAATTCTTCAGTGTCATGTGTGAGTGGTCCTTTCATTGAAAAGAGCTGGAAGGAAGGGACCATAGGTTCTAGGGTTGACTCTGTTGGGCACATACTCCACGGGCTTAGGGGAGGCTGGAGCCTCAGGGGCTGCCGTGACCAGGTCAGACATATTTGACTGAAGGCTGCCCCCAGCTCCTGGGCTCCCCATGAGGAAACACACCTGTCTGCTTTTGCGGACTATCATATCTCAGGTTTAAGACTGTCCCTGACCAGAGTAGGTGTTTGACTGATACATTTTGGATCATGAAGTGATTTAGAGGTACCTTAAATACTCGTTTTGTCCTGATCCCAAATGGTCAGATGTTAAAAGGCAATATTCAGCCAAAGCCAAGGGTCAGGGCAGACTATGACCACCACAGAATGACCATTTGGAGTTTCTTAGTCTGTTCCCTCAGCAAGCAGGACCTGAGGCGGAGGGTCCATGCAAAGTTGCCATTGCACTGGGGCCACCTCCGGCCATAGGGGTGAAGGGAAGGGCAATGAGGCAGGGAAGGAGGGGCATTAATTTGCTGTTGCTGTGTTACATGTTACCCCAAACTCAGTAGCTTAAAACAATAAACGCTATCGTCTCACACAGTTTCTGTGAGTCGGGGATCCAGGGGCGGCTTAGCCAGGTGGATCTGGCATAGGAGCTCTCAGAGCTTTCTTCACGCCGTCAGCCGGGGCTCCAAGATTTCCAGGCTCACCCACGGGTCTGCTGTCAGGAGACCTCAGTTTCTGGTCACAGGGACGTCTCCGTGGGGCTGCTCACATGTCGTGGCAGCCAGCTTCCCCCAGGTCAGTGATCTGAAAGAGAAAGGGAAAGTGTCGTAGTCGGCTCGGGCTGCCATAACCGCAGGCCACAGACCGGGTGGCTTCACAAATTCATTTCTCATAGTTCTGGAGGCTGGAAGTCCAAGACGAAGGTATCTGTGGGGTTGGTTTCTCCTGAGGTCCCTCTTCTCCACTTGCAGATGGCCATCTTCTAGCTGTGTCTTCACATGGTTTCCTCTGCACACACAACCTTGGTGTCTCTTCCTCCTCTTACAAGGACACCGGTCCTATTGGATCAGAGCCCACCCTAATGGCCTCATTTTTCATTTAATTGTTTCTTCGAAGACCTTATACCAGGGGGCCAAGGCTTTAACATGTGAATTTGCAGGGGGAGGGCAGGGACACAATTCCACCAGTATTCCTTCCAAGAAGGAAGCCATAGTTGTTGCTGTTGTTTTTTTTAATAACCTACTCTTGAGAGTGACGTCCCATGACTTCTGCTGAATTCTGTTTTCTAGAAGCAGGTATGGAGTCCAATTCACACTCAAACAGAGGAGAATGAAATGCTGTCAGTTGAGGAAAGGAATACTAGAGAATTTGTTGACCTATCTTTAAGAATCAACAGAGGGAGAGCCAAGGGCTGGATGCACTATTGACTCAGCACAAACTAAGTGTCACTGGCTCTTGGCTGCTGTGGGACCATCCCCTGAGGACATACACATTGTCTCAGGACCACCTGTGGCAAGAGAAAAGGAGAATCGATTCACCAGCTTCCACTGTCAGTGGGTTAGTGCCCCTCCCCGGGGGGCATTATCTGCCTGGGCTCCAGGTTGCTTAAGCAAGGCATCTAGCGGGGGTGCCTTGGTGTCAGCAGGGAAGCCCAGGCTGGAGGTGAGAGGCCCGTGCAGGGGACTGAGGCCGGGCACCATCGGGCTGCTTCTACAGGAAGGAGGTCAGGACCTACTGGTCAGAACCTCACAGAGCTGATGGCCACGTGGCACTGGGACAAGATAAGTGAGGCCAGAAGGATCTGAAGCGGAACATAGCAGTCTGTAACATAAGTCTGAAGTTCCATCAACCACTGACTGGCTATGACATTTTATTATTAAAAATATTTGCCATTGAATTTCAAATGTTTGGCATGACAGTGCGGCCCAGGAAATTCTCAGCACTGTGCTCTCCAGCTGTCACTGCAGTGACCACTTGAGACCTTTTCGATGGCAGAGGAACACGGCTCCTCTTGGCTGGTGGTGGCAGTGGAGAGGCTCCTGACACGGATGTGGCTGTCACACTTGGGCGCTGTCCTTCTCTTCTGCCAGGGACTAACCAAAACGAAGCCTCTTCTGCCTCGAAGCTACGGCGGACCCCCCTAAAACCCCCACCAGAACAAAATGCAGTGTGAGTATCACGCTGTCCTCCTGCACACTCTTTTCTTCCTCTTTTGTGTATTCATGTCTGGGCTGAAGGGGATTTATCATAGATGTTGCTTCACATGCTTCTGGAGATACCCCCCCCCAGGAGGCAAAATTGGCATTGGCATGTTTTTTTTTTTAACTCATCCTCGCAAGAAGTGAAGCATTCTTTTTTTTTTTTTTTAAGATTTTATTTATTTATGTGACAGAGAGACAGCCAGCGAGAGAGGGAACACAAGCAGGGGGAGTGGGAGAGGAAGAAGCAGGCTCCCAGCTGAGGAGCCTGATGTGGGGCTCGATCCCAGAACGCCGGATCACGCCCTGAGCCAAAGGCAGACGCTTAACCGCTGTGCCACCCGGGCGCCCCAAGAAGTGAAGCATTCTAAATAAAACTTTTTCTCAGAAGACCCATGGCCTAAACAGGAAATAAATCTCAAAAGAATGAAATCTGAGTCTTAAAGGCTATTTAAGGAGTGTGACAAAGACTAGGATGCCAAGTAATGCTGCAACCTAACCTGTTATTGTGATTATTCTGTCGTGTATTGGTATTCAAACTTTATAAACATTTGTTGGCTCAAAAAGGCTATTAACTTATTTTTAAACTTATCTAGCCGACCATTCCCTTTAAAATATCCAGATGATCATCTTGCCATCTCTCTACTACTCGAAAGGTCTGATAACTGTTTTATATTTAAAATTAATAGCTTTAATTGCCATCATTCATTACAACCGTAGTTTGCCATAAGTACCCGAGTTGCTCTCGCAAACTGATGGAATTTCAGTGTATGAAGCACCAAAGAATCTTCACGTCGGGCTATACTTAGCTTGTGCCCCTCTATTTGAAAATACATATTCAGGACTGAACGATTATTCCAAGTGACACGCTTGTTCATGAGACTGACTATTCCCCTGGGGAGACACGCTCTAACCTGCAGGGTCACAAGAGCGTAGATCACACAGATGCAACGGGATGCCAGGCACTCAGCGATTGGTGATTTTCTCTGGGCAAAGCCACACCTATGGAGGCTGAGGGCAGAGGCGGGCCGGCTGGAGGAATGGTAGCCCACGCAAAGTGCTATTGAAATGATCTCTTTGCCCATCCATGCAAACCAAACTGAGGGCCAGCTTTGTGTCTCATTCACTTCGGAATCTCTACTCCCCCAGCGCAGGGCCTGCCTGTGCTGCAGTTGGTGGAATCAAACTAATGGTACCCATCAGAGGCTTCAAGAGGTTGGCTGCATTCTCTGGGCAGCCAGTTTCATCCTTTCCTAGAGCCGTCCTTAGGCTTAGGACTCTGCTTCCAGACCCTTCCTCTGTTCTCTGCGGGATGCAGCTGGTCAAACCATGCCATGGCCAGGGTTTGTGCCCTACCAGAATCAGACTGTATTTGCCATTAAATCAGAAAGGAATGTAGTAGTCTAGAGATAGAACCAATGGGGAGAGAGAGAAGGGAAGGGGTGGAGAGAGAGAATAAAGATCTGGCTCATGTCATTATGGAGGCCAAGGGGTCCCAAGACCTGCAGTGTGCAAGCTGGACACCCAGGAGAGCTGTGGGTGTACTTCCAGTCCAAGGTCAAAAGCCTGAGAGCCAGAGAGCTGATGGTGTAAATTCCAACCCGAGTCCAGAGACAGAAGGCTGATGTCCCAGCTCAAACACAGGCAGCGAGAATGAATTCTCAGCCTTTTTGTGCTATTCAAGCCTCCAACAGAATGGATGAGGCATCCACATTGGGAGGGCTATCTGCTCAACTGGTCTACCTGTTCACATGTTAATCTCATCCAGAAACACCCTCGGAGGCACTCTCTGAGTGATAGCTAACCAAATATCTGAGCATCTCGCAGTCCAGTCACATTGACACATAAAATTAACCATCATAAGAATTAAGCTGCCTGCGTCGATCTTTGCTCCCAGGAAGGTTGGAAATACTATAAAATCCTAACAGTACAGGAAGAGCATGCATTTTGGCACCCAGTCAAGAGTGAATTCGAACCGCACTCTACCACTTAGGAGCTGTGTGACCAAAACCAAATTATTTAACCTCTCTGAGCCTCTGTTTTCTCATCTGTTAAATGGAAGCAACCCCACCCATCTTGCAAGGGCCAATCTGAGGAGTCACTGAAATATTATATACTGACCGCCCAGCTCAGCATCTGGCACGTGTAGAGGTGCTTAGGAAATGCCAAGTTCCCTCTCCCTTGGACAAGAACATCTCTGCACCGGCCTCCTTTCCAACCTTTCTGTCCCAACCTGCTACATTTGCATCCACATTCCACATGACCTTTAAGGTCCTCGTGCCCCAAACCTGCCAGGAGCTCTAGCACCCCTTTTGTGAATCCCTATCCCCTTCCATCAGTAATACACGTTCAGTGCACACCTGTGTCTCAGTGTCATTTTTATTTGCTCAGTCCGACCGTGAGTTCTATGAAGGAGACAGCTATATCTTACAAAAATCCTCTCTTCTCTCCCTGACCCCCCAAAACACACCTTTACACCGGACCGGGCACACAGAAGTCTCTTAGTGAAGACTGAACTGACTCCAAATAATAAAACTGATCATGAGACGATAAGGATTTCTTTTAATAAAAGAGAACTCCTTCATCCTTATTCCCAACATGCTCAAGGAAACCACCCATCTCACGGGTCTGAGCACTGGAGTGAGGGCCCAAGTGAGTCATACATCACCCGGCCAGCCCATGCGGACTGTCCAAAGGCCACAGAGTGGCCAGCTGGAATCTGAGTGTCTCACAGGCATCATGAGAACATACTGGAAAATTTTGGAGACAAAAATTCCAGACTTAAATCCCTGCTGCCATTTTCTGTATAATTTTAGCCAATGAATGAAACTCTGTTGCTCATTTATGACCCGAGGGTAATAATGCCCACGCACAGGGTTGTGTGGGAATTTGATAAAATAATACGCAAGGCAGGAGGAGCCGCAGAGCATAGCTGGGACTCAGAGGTCAGGCTCAAATCTCAGCTTTTCTGCTTAGCTGCTGTGTGACGGCAGATAAGTTGCTTATTTTCTTGTGCCTCAGTGTCCTAGTCTGTAAAATGGAGATTATAATAGCACCTGGCTTTGGGGTTGTTGTAACATTGAATGAGATGGTACATGCAAAGCACCTAGACCAGACGAGCACGGAACAAGGTAAAGCTCGATAAATCTTAGCTACTATCACAGAAGGGGTGAGCTTGGTCCCTGGCATTTCATGGGCACTCAGTAAATGGCAGCTACTGTTAATTAAATGGGTGGTCAGTTGAGGAGAACAGGAAACCCATTAAAAACAGCAGGAACGAGGGCTGGATCCTGAGCAGAAGTTGAACTTTGCAACTAAGGCAATGTTCTGGAAGCAATGCTGACATCTTGCCCCAACAAAATTATTAATACACATGCACCACGTATTCTACAGTTGGGGGGAGAGCAGACACACAAACTTTGCACCCTGAAAGTAATAAAAAATTGTGTCTGGTTCTGGTCCCCCAAATGAATGGAACTTAGCCTTTTCGCATTCGCAGAGACCCCTAGCAAAAATAACTGTGTTCCTGATTTTTGCAATGTTGATAGCTGAAGCTATGGCACAACCTTTCTGCATATGATAATCTTGCAAGAATGCTGCTCCCCCGCCATGAACACACTGAGGCATACTTGGCGACCTTGACGATCTTGTGGTTTTGTTCTTTAAATACCTTTGTGTTTCGTATTTGGAAAGCCAGCTCTAGTGAAGCCTGACTCCCTTCCTTTGTTGCAAGTCAACCTCTTTTCTTCACTAAACTTAGGTCTCTAAGTCTTCCATGGACAGTTATTAAGCCGATGGTAGTCAGTTGGTTACGGTTTCCTGTTCTGAGGTTGCTGACCACGATGCCACCCACGCATGGAGCTCCTATTAAAGAGTGGATGGCTAGGATATGAGTGTTGAAAGGAGCATGGGGGGAAAGGTAAGATCCAAGTTGATACATCTGCACCCAGATGAAATGGGTCATCTGGTGCACCTGTTAAGTAATGTGGACGTGCTCGTTGGTTAGATTGCAAGGGGCTACACAAACGCTACGTTAACTAAGAATAAAGATAACCTCACCTGAACTTCAAATCGTGGAACATGATTTACTCATTCACAAATACATTCAGAGTGTCTGCACCAGTGTGCATTCCCGCCAACAGCGCAAGAGGGCTCCCCGTTCTCCACAACCTCACATTACCTGGTATTTATGTTGCTGCTTGTAGGCGTTCTGACAGGTGTGAGGTGACAGCTCATTGAGGTTTTGATTTCCCTGATGGTGAGTGAGGTTGAGCATCTTTTCATGTGTCTGTTGGCCATCTGGATGTCCTCTTTGGAAAAATGTCTATTTTTTTTTTCAAAGTCTAAAAGAGAACTACCACATGATCCAGCAATTGCACTACCAGGTGTTTACCCTGAGAACGCAAAAATACTAAGTCAAAGGGATACCCCATGTTTATAGCAGTATTATTTACGATAGCCAAATTATGCAAACAGCCCAAGTGTCCAGTGTCCATCAACTGATGAATGGGTAAGGAAGATGTGAGATATATATATAATGGAATATTCCATAAAAATAATATAAATGGAATATATATAATGGAATATTCCCCAAAAAAGAATGAAATCTTGCCATTTGCAATGACATGGATGGAGTTAGAGGGTATAATACTAAGCAAAATAAGTCCGTCAGGGAAAGACAAATACCATATGATTTCACTCGTATGTTGAATTTAAGAAATAAAAGAAATGAGCAAAGGGAAAAGAGAGGCATAAATAAATTCAAATATTTATGAAGATATATAGATTAACTGTATTAAATATTAACATTTATATTGATTTAAAGTGGTATATAAGAATCTTATTAAAGTGCATTATAATATTTGCATATTATAATATTGATGGGGTCTAATATTAATATTAACACGGTTAATATAACACATTAATTAAATATTAATATTAAGTCTGTTAATATATAAGCTTATATATTTACAAATATAGTATAAAGAAATATATTTTTGTAATTTTTAACATAAGCTAGGTCAACAAAGTTCATTTGAGTCATTTCCAATCGTGGTTCAGAGTAATCCCTAGGGGGTCTTACTTTCTTGGTTACATAGAATGATTTTCAATACGTATAGATATAATCTGAACACCAACTAGATACTTTGAAAGTGCTTGAGAGTATTTGAAAATCGTTTCCTCTCTTAGTAGCTTAAATATTACCCATAAGGTTTGTATTAGTTCGTCCAGGCGGCTATAACAGGATAGTGTAGACTGGCTTGTATTTCTCACAGTTTTAGAGGCTGGAAGCCCAAGATTACAGCGCTGGAAGATTTGGGTCGAGTGAGAGCCCCCTCCCTGGTTCACTGGGCTTCTTTTCTCTGTGTCCTCACATGGCGGAAGGAAGAACTCTGGTCACTCAGCCCTTTATAAAGGCCCTAATCCCATTCACAAGTACCCCACCCTCATGACCTAACCACCTCCCCAAGGCTGCACTTCCTAATACCATCACCTTGGAGACTGAGTCTCAACATATGAATTGGTGGGAAATGGCGGGGGGGGGGGGGGCACACAAATAGTCTATAGGAGCATTACTTACTTTTCACCAACTCTTAAGGAACTGGCTTCCCAGGCAAAACTGAATTGTAACCAAGGCCCTGCTTGAATGATCACAAAGACCAAACTTGTAGAGCGAAACCACTATTAGCTGACATTTACTGAGAGATTACTCTATGCCCAGCCCTGTGCTAAATGCTTTATCTGTACTATGGCATTGAATTTTTACATTTGCCTATGAGATAGTGTCACTGGGATGCCCTTCAATTTTTGTTGAGGAAAGTACTTTGCCCAAGATGAAACAAATTGTACAGGGCTGGGTAGATATTTGAGCCCAGATCTTTCAGACTCTTGAATCTGAGCCCCCACGGAAGCTGCTATGCCTTCTCATGGGCTCTTTTACTCTATTCATCCCTTCCCTCCTCTAGTACGTGTATAGTCTTTGCGCTCCCTCTGTGACGGGGCGCTGTTCTAAGTGCTGAAGAGAATGAGACAGAGAAGCCACCCTCAAGGAGCTTACGTTTCTGGGCAGAGGTGATGGAGAGAGAAAAATATACAAATAACAGAATATATAATGTGTCACATGGTGGTGAGTGGCTGTGGGGGAAAAAAGGAAGCAGCCAAGATGGACAGGAGATGCTGGGGGGGAGGAGTAGGCTGACCATTTTTTTTCCCCCCAAAATACTCACCAAGACACTAGCCAATAGGATCCAACAGTACATTAAAGGGATTCTTCACCACAACCAAGTGGGAGTTACTCCTGGGCTGCGACGGTGGTTCAACATTCGCAAATCAATCAGTGTGATAGAGCACATTAATAAAAGAGAAGACAAGAACCATATGGTCCTCTCAATTGATGCAGAAAAAGCATTTGACAAAAGGCAGCATCCTTTCTTGATTAAAACCCTTCAGAGTGTAGGGATAGAGGGAACATTCCTCAATTTCATAAAACCTAACTATGAAAAGCCCACAGAGAATATCGTTCTCAATGGGGAAAAACTGAGAGCTTTTCCCTTAAGGTCAGGAACACGACAAGGATGCCCACTGTTGTTCAACATGGTACTAGAAGTCCTAGCCTCAGCAATCAGACAACAAAAAGAAATAAAAGGCATTCAAACTGGCAAAGAAGAAGTCAAACTCTGACTCTTCACAGATGACATGGTGCTTTATGTGGAAAACCCAAAAGACTCAACCCCCAAATTACTAGAACTCATACAGGAATTCAGTAACGCAGCAGAATACAAAATCAATGCTCAGAAATCAGTGGCATTTCTATACACCAACAACAAAACAGAAGAAAAAGAAATTAAGGAGTCAATCCCATTTACGATTGCTCCAAAACCCATAAGATACCTAGGAATAAACCTAACCAAAGAGGCAAAGGATCTGTACACTAAAATCTACAGAACACTTATGAAGGAAATTGAGGAAGACACAAAGAGATGGAAAAACATTCCATGCTCATGGATTGGAAGAATAAACATTGTTAAAATGTCTATGCTGCCGAGAGCAATCTACACATTCAGTGCAATCCTGATCAAAATACCATCAACATTTTTTACAGAGCTCCAGCAAACAATCCTAAAATTTGCATGGAACAGAAAAGATCTAGAATAACCAGAGGAATGTTGAAAAAGAAAACCAAAGCTGGGGGCATCACAATGCCTGACTTCAAGCTATATTACAAAGCTTTGATCATCAAGACAGCATGGTACTGGCACAAAAACAGACACATAGATCAATGGAATAGAATAGAGAACCAAGAAATGGACCCTCAACTCTATGGTCAACCAATCTTTGACAAAGCAGGAAAGAACATCCAATGAAAAAAGACAGTCTCTTCAATAAATGGTACTGTGAAAATTGGACAGCCACATGCAAAAGAATAAAATCGGACCATTCTCTTAACACCATACACAAAGATAAACTCAAAATGGATGAAAGACCTAAATGTGAGAGAGGAATCCATCAAAATCCTGGAAGAGAACACAGGCAGCAACCTCTTCGACCCTGGCTGCAGCAACGTCTTGCAAGAAACATCTCTGAAGGCAAGGGAAACAAAAGCAAAAATGAACTACTGGGACTTCATCGAGATAAAAGGCTTCTGCACAGCAAAGGAAACAATCAACAAAACTAAAAGGCAACCTACGGAATGGGAGAAGATATTTGCAAATGACATATCAGATAAAAGACTGGTATCCAAGATCTATAAAAACCTTATCAAACTAACACCTAAGAGACAAATAATCCTGTCAGGAAATGGCAGAAGACATGAACAGGCTGACCATTTTAATTTGGGTAACCAGTCTTCCCTATGGAATGGACACCTGGGGCAGGTGAGGAGGGTACTTTGTAAGCCCTATTCTGAAAGGAGTTGCATTTCAGGCAGAGAGAACAGCGGGTGCAAATGCCCTGGGGTGGAGCTTGTGGGGCTGTTCTAGGAGGACCACAGAGATCATCATGGCTAGAGCTGAGTGATCTGGGGCACTAGTTCTCCAAGGTCTGCTCTTGGACCAGCAGCATTGGCACCATCTGGGGACTGGTTAGAGAAGTGTAAATTCTCAGGCCCCATTCCACACTTATAGAAATAGAAACCCTGGGGTGGAGCCAGCAGTGTGTTGTAGGTGTGTGTGTGGGGTTGGGGGAAGGGGAGGGTGTTAACTTTTTATTTTGAAATAATTTAATATTTACAGAAGAACTGTAAAGCTAGTAAAGAGATTTTCCTGATACTCAGCCTCCCCTAATGTTAACACCTTATATAACAAGACTCTCATTGATACAACACTGCTAACACACCATCTTTATTTGGATTTCACTAGTGTTTGCAATCTGTGGTTTAACAAGCCCTCAAGGTGATGTCCACTAAAGTTTGAGGACCACTGATCTAAGGGGACAGTAAAGGAGAGGAGGCCAGGGAAATTGGGGGAAGTCTAGACCTGTAGAATCTTACAGGCAATTGTAAGGCCTCTGGCTTTTCCTCTAGGTGCGATGGGATGCCACGGGAGGGTTTTGAGCTCAAATGAGACTTAATGTGGTCTAATGTGACCACCCTATTTTAAAATTGGAAAGGCTCTTCCCTACCCCATCCTCAGCCCTTGCACTCTGATCCTGCTTCCCTCTGCTTTATTTCCTTACGGTCTTTGTTTCTTTCCCTTTATTTATTATGCTTAATTTATCATTTTCTGTCTTACCCGCTAAGGCTGGAATTTTTGCCTTATTCACTGATGTATTCCCAGCACCTAGAACAGCTCCTGGCATTCCGTAAGGGCTCCGCACACATTTGATGAATGAAGACAAACTAAAACAGGGAAGGAGTGAACTGTTCTGACATTCATTCTGAATGAATAGGTAAGGAGTAAAGAAAAGAGCAGTAGAAGGTGGGGAGACAAGCGCAGAATGGACAGGGCAGAAGAACTGGTCTTCCAGATAAGAGACTTCTCCGATGATGCAGGGGAAAGAGGAGGATGGGTTTTGTGTCTTACTCATGTTAGCTGAACAGACATTCACATTACAGCCATCTGAAAAATACACTGTTTAAGAAGAGTTCTGGGGAGGAACTTCTGAAGATAAATCAACCTCATATTTTAAGAATAAAAAATAAACTCCTGAAATTTGGTTATTTTAAAAGAATTTCCTGTGCACGTGCAAAATGCCCAGCTTTTATTCTCTATTAAGACATGCAGAGTCTATTATCATAGCCTTGATGTTTAACTCACCATCAAAGGGAGCAGGCCAAGATGGCCAGTTCTCAAGCTTGAGAATGTTAAACACTGTTCACAATATGCCCCAGACTTAAAATGCTTTCAATACTAAAGAGCATGGTTCACAAAAGACATACTTTTCTTCCAGAAATAGGATGAGTATTTGGGGGTCATGCAGACAATATCCCAAAGGTAGTATGACATTCTAGAGGCAAAGAAACCACGTGGGGTCTGCAGTCCAGAGCTTGACTTCCAAACCTAGCTCTGCCTTGTACGAGCTGTAGGACCTTGGACAAGTTACTCAACTGCTCTGGGACTGAATGTATTCACCTAATTATCACTGATAATAGTGCCTGGCACGTTGCATGCGGATCAGGGTGGAGAACTTTATGATTTTCATTTTAGCAAGGGAGGCTGCTATTGAGTTGCCAAATGCCTGTATTTCTAATTGGGAAGATAACAAGTCATTTTCCAGGAAATCGTTTTGTTCTTGGAAGACGCCTTCAAAGGCCCCTTTTTGGTTATGTGCATGTAGGATGAGAAGAGCCCCATTGCTCTGGAGGAAGGGCTCAAGAGGACAGTTTCTTGGCTTAGAAAAGGCCACTCCTTCCCAGTCTCTTCCAATTCTGCGTGAGGGCAAGGAGGACCACTGGGAGAGGGCTGAAGGGGCTGACTCTTTCTCCTTGTAGGTTCCACCACGAGAACCTCTCTGATGGGTGGAGATGGACTTGACTGAGGTCAGCTGGCAAGAGAGGGTCCTCCCAGGGGCCTGGGAAGGGGAAACAATACACATGTTTGTTATTATCATAGAGTAAACATCAATAATCACTAACATTCAAACTGCTTTACAGTTAGCAAGGCGTTGTCACATGTGTTAACATCACCTTCACAACAGCATGGTTTGGCCTGACTTCTCAGAATGAGGAAGCCAGGTCCCCACTCCCGGTACACCTAGGAAAAATTCCCCTGGGATTCCATCCAAGAAACGCTCTAGCAGATATCCAGCATCTGAGAATTCGGATACTTGAACAGCACGCTCTCCCCTCCTACATCTTACCCTTAAATCTTTTTTGAAATCCCTTTCTCCCCCTTTTCGTCACCAACCCCTCATTCCCTCCCCGCAGCTATAATTCGTAAGTCCCACCAGTTCACCATGTGTTTCACTTTTTCCCTGGTGTTGGTGTCTTGGCCTACCTCCTGGCTTCTGCTTTTATCTCTTCTCTTTAGTTTGATGATTGCATATTTACATCCTTCCAGGTCCCTCTCTGCCAACTCAGCCTGACCCTCACCACCTTCCCTTGGTGTTTCCCCATAAGTATCTCCCCAGCACTTCCAAGGATGGAACCTGGGCAGCAAACTCCATCTGGCAGATGCATACAACCAACCAAACTGTGTCACCCTAATGTCACCCCAGCTCTCAGCAACTCCCACACCTATACCCTCACTCTTTTCCCCACACCAGCTCACCTTCCACTTGTAAGAACATTAGGGACATCCCAACCATGCAATGCATTTATCAAAACATAGAGTGTTTCATTCTATGTTTTCATCACCTTTTTTTCCCCTGGGGTGATACCCTGCCCCACCCCACAATCGTGGCTAGAGTGGTTCTTTTAAGGTAATTAGGGAGCAGCAGTATTAAGGCCATTCATCCAACCCAAATCAGAACTGTTGGACCAACGAGACATGGCTGCAAAAAGGCCAGTGGGTAGCCTGAGCAAAAGAAATAGCCTCAGGGGGCCAGAATCTGCCAAACAGCTGACCAGTGAAATCTAAATTGGCAACAAGGTCCAGTCCCCATTTCAAAGGGGAAATTAAAACCAGGCTTTCTGGGAGGGCAGGCCCTCATCAGAAGGGAGGTGATACCTGTAACCAAGGCAACGTGCAAACACCAAATTTTCCTTTTTCCTCTTCTCCTCCCCTGTGGCCAACTTCCAAGCAAGCCTCCTACACACATATATCTCGGAGAGAGGTGTCAAGAGAGGATGAAAACAACTCATCACTCCCTGAGAAAATCCAAAAGGTTTAGGGTGCTCCCACCAAAGAAAAGAAAATAAGATAAAGGAAAATCACTATAGTTGCTTATATCAGGAAAGAGACTTTTATAATAAATATAGAAACCATTGAAGTCTTCCCAGACTGAGATCATGAAGACCCTTCTAGATGGATTAGAAATTCAAAATAAAGCTATATCAAAATAGTCAAGAATATCATACATTTATGTAGACCACTGCAGTGTGCAGAGTCATTTTACCTACATTACTCTCTTGTGAGGTAGAGCTCAATGTGTCCATTTGCAGGGGGAGAAAATAAGGCCCAGGCAGTTTAAGCGACTTGTCCAAGGCCTGGCATACGGCCCAGAGCTTCCAACAGAGTCAGTCCGCTGTAAATACTTTTTACATGAATGAACATAGCTCATGTCAGCACTGATCTTGGGTTGAAAGTTTCTGAACCCAAGTTCAGTTTCCTGCTGTCCTGCTCCATCCTAGCTGTACTGAATTCCTACAGGAGCTTTGTCCTTCTATCCAATGATTCAAAGAATCCTCAGTGAGGCCCTACTTTGTGACAGGTCCTGTGTGAAGCACTAAATCCAGCAGTGAGGGAGCCTCTGGCCCTCACAGAGCTCGCCCCCCAGTGGTGGGGGTAAGGGCTGGGGATAGACTGCAAGAAGAAAGAGGTAAACGAGTAATTTCAGATTGTGACAAATGCTCTCAAGAAAGCAAACAGCGCGATGTGTCAGGGAGTAACTAAGCAAAGGTGTGTGGGGGGTTATTTAGGGGACACCCCTGAGGGGCTGCTATCGAGTATCATGGCTCCACATACGCAAACAGCGATGCCCTATGAACCAACTTTTCTGATATCTGTGAGTTTCAATTTAAGCATACTTTCAGAGAGCTTAGATTACTAACCATTTGGGTAGAAAATTTTAATCAATATTGTGTATTTCACTGCTTTGTTAAGCCATCAAGTGAGGTCTAGGGGGCTATCAGCTCTGCATTCTGTAGTCACACTGAATGATGATTTATTTCCTTCTGTCAAATTTCTTTTCTTTCTTTCCTCTTCTTCTTTTTTAGAGAGAGAAAGAATGCACATGCGGGGATGGGGAGAGGCAAAGGGAAAGAGAGAGAGAGAGGATCTTAAGCAGGCTTCATGCCCAGCGCAGAGCCCTATGTGGGGCTTGATCTCATGGCCCTACGACCATGACCTGAGCTGAAATCAAGAGTCAGACACTTAACCCACTGAGCCATCCAGGCGCCCCATGTCAACTTTCATTCCTTAGTGAAGTAGCTTTGTAGAGCCAGTCTCCTGTGTCTAATCAGTTTTGAGCTCTGACCTAGAAGGAACTAACTGCTGATGCACTAAAGTCAATAGTCTTTGGTAAAACTGTTTTCAGTTACTTCTGAGAAGGGGATGGAGGACAAACAGGAGAAGTGGCAGAAACAAACCCTTTCTTTCTTGAGCAAATTACTCAAGAGCACACAACAAGTTAATAACAGAACCAAGACTATAACACAGCATCCACCAAGTTCAGAGCTCTTTCTAATCTCGACCACAGGAATCTGTTCAGCCTCGTGCGCATCCATAAAAAGAATTGTCCTAAATGATCTAACTTTTTTCTGGCTTTACGACTCCATGATGGAGGACTTTCAGTTCCAGTCAAGATGGAGTAACAGGAACTGACTCATCCCTCTATCAGAAACAACCAAAACCACCAGACAAAATATATCAAATAATGCTTTTCAAGACAATGGGCATTAAGCAAGGAAGACTAGATAGAACACAAAGAAGGTGAGCCAATGATTTTTTTAGCTTATTGTCTTAAAAGAACTTCCAGGCCTTGGGGCAGGGAGAGGAAACCCAGGCAGTGCCCAGTGAATTTCCTGAGTCAAGACATGCGGCTAAGAATCCAGGGAGACCGAGGAGACCAGAACAGGGACAGAGTCCTGGAGAGGAAAGAGAACTCCGGAGTTCTGCAGACGGCTCTCCTAAGTATTCAGCAGACACCTGATCAGTATAGGCATGTGGGAAAACTATATGAGGCCAGGAAAAGAACCACCCGAAAGGATTAGAGGGAACAGCATAAAGCATTCACACAAAGCAGGGAAGAGTGTCTATTCCCAAGAGTCAAACTGGAAAACTTCATAAATCACAGGGAATTAGGTGGAGTGTTTAGAAGGGTCTTGCCTCAGGGGGAGGAGATAACATAGTTAGCCCTAGACTAAACGTCACCCTGCTCCCACCTAATAAGCTTAAAAGGAGCATCTGAAAGGACAAGACTATTTTCAAGTAACTTAACTGTGTCCCAGACAAAAGCTCAAGAATATTCATAAGAATACAAAAATATCCAGCAATCAAGAAGGTAAAAGTAACAATGTCTGGCATTCAATCAAAGATTAGTAGGCATGAAGAGGCAGGAGAATTTGATGTATAATGAGGAGAATGATCAATCAATTGATGCCAACTTGAAACTGACATTGGTCCTAGAGTTAACAAATAACTTCAAGGGGCTCCTGGGTGGCTCAACCATTAAGCATCTGCCTTCGGCTCAGGGCATGATCCCAGGGTTCTGGGATCGAGCCCCGCATCAGACTCCCTGCTCCACTGGGAGCCTGCTTCTTCCTCTACCACTCCCCCACTTGTGTTCCCTCTCTCGCTGGCTGTCTCTCTCTCTGTCAAATAAATAAATAAAATCTTTAAAAACAAACAAACAAACCAATAACTTCAAGTGTTCTAATATACATATGACTGAAGACCTGAAGGAGGCTGGGTGGAGGGAAGTTAGGACAAAAATACATTCATATTTGAAAAAAAAAAGATCCTAAAAGCTCTAAATTTGATGAAAATTATAAACCCACAGACCCAAGTTCCATTAAATATAAGAAATAATAAAAAGAATAGATCAAGACACATCATAATGAAATTGCTCAAAACCAGTGAAATATAGAAAATAGGAATATAATAAAATATGAAAAAATATGAATATGAAAAATGGCCAAGGACAAAATATTAAAAGTGGCCAGGGTAAAAGATATTTATATACAGAGGAACAACAAAAAGATTTATCAGATTTACAGAAACAGTAAAGTGAGAAGTGAGAAGACAGAGCGACATATCTAAAACTTTAAAAGGGAAAAAAAAAATCCTTAGATTTTTTAGAATCCTTTCCCCACCACAAAAATGTTTCAAAAACAAAGATGAATACAATGGAATATTATTGAGAATAGAGAGGGATAAAGTACTAGGTGGATGAACCTTGAAAACGTGTTAAGTGTAAGAAATCTGTTACAAGAAGACCGTGTATTCTGTGATGTGTGTCTATGAAATGTACAGAACAGGAAATCTATCGAGACAAAAAGCAGATAAGTGGTTGCCAGGGGCTGGAAGGGCCAAGGGGAAGGTGGAATTGAGAGGGTCTGCGAATGGGTACAGGCTTTTTCGAGGTGTGATGAAAATATGTTCTAAAATTAGGTTATAGTGATGGCTGCTGCATCGCTCTGTGATTACACTCACTACTGTCGAACTTATGCTCTAAATGAGTGAAGCGTGTGGTATGTGAGTAATGTCTCAATAAAGATGTTTTTTAAAAGGTAAAATAAAAACTTCTGAAGATATATACAACATGAAAGAATTCATCACCCACAGAGCTACACTCCAGCAAATGTTAAAGGAAGTCCTTTTTCAGACAGAAGGAAAATGATACCAGAGGGAAATACGGATGCCCACCAAGGAATGAACCACACTGTGAACAGTGTCCCACATCAGTAGTTTCTACGGTTAAATACTCATCCACGGCACCATTTCTATCCTAAGGATCTACCATCATTACTTAAACCTGGCAAGAGGATAGGGACTGAGATCCGGCACACAGTGAGTAATTGGCCGTATGGTGAGGAAAGACACTTCTCCCACTGTAACAGGAAGAAAGGATATGTGCAGGTAACAGTATGTTACAAAGGAAATTTTTTCTTTTTTTTTTTCTTGGATCATAAGATAAGAGGAAGCATTGGATGGCAAAAATAAATAAGTAAGAAAGTAAATAAATAAATAAATAAACAAATGTCATCTTACCTTCCTTTCTAGAGTGGAGTTTAAAGAAAACACAGTAATAGCTTATAAGGATTTCTGTGGGTAACCTAACCCAGAGACTTAGAATCGTGAGTAAATGCAAAAGAAAAGCATCCCGCTCAAGACTGCAGATAGAATGGGATTTGATGTAAGGGGTTATTTAGAAGAATTCAAGCAGGTAATAAAACGTCTCAGTGTATCTAGGCGTTCACACGTCTTTAAGTGGAGGAGACCAGCAGGCACCACCTTAACCAGGTGATGGTGAGCATCACCAGTCATAAGACATGGCGACATCCCCAGCCCCCAGAGAAAGGCACATTACTTTGGTATTCTCACCAAAATGAATCATTTCAAACTAGGTATGTGAAAACATCAGACAATCAAATTGAGAGAGAGTCTTAAAAAAAATAACTTCAAGCACTCTGCATAGATGTCAAGGTCATAAAAGACAAGGAAAACCTGAGAATCTGTCACAGGTTAGAGGACGCTAAGGAGACAAGACAACTAAATGCAGTATGGGATCCTGGACTTCATTCTAAAAGAGAATTCTGGGAAAATTGGTCAACTTTCTGTTAGATCTGTATTTGAAGTTAATAGTTCTGTTTCAATGCTAATTTCTTGGTTTTGAGCATTGCGCTATGGAAGGAAGGTGTTTATGTTAGGAAAAGTTGGATGAAGAATATACTGGAACTCTGTAATACTTTTGCAACTTTGTATAAATAAAAAATAATTGCTATACAAAAGGTTTTTAAAACTGTGTTATTTATCAGGTAATCAGATGGTTAGCAAGCTCAGTCATCTGGAATAGACCTGGAGTCCTAAGATGAAACGAACAGGGCTCGGAGCACAAGAAAATGAGCCATCACCAAGCCCGCAATGGTAATACAACCTTCCAGGTTGTTGGGAGACCTAAACTAGATCATGGATGTCACAGGCTTAAGATGGCCAAGTAGGTTCTTAATAAGTTGCAGATTATCTTCCCTAATGCAGGCAGCGCTTGCCCGAAAGGTACCAAGGTCACAGTGTATTAAGAAGTGAAACCTAGGTTTTTTGTATTTCTTCTCCCTCATTCATTTTTTCCACAAATATTTCGTGAGCACTTACTAACAATTTCACTCCATTCAGCCACCTTTATGTGTGTTTGCAAGAAGTTTTAATTCCAGATCTTAAAAGACTCAGTAAACTGTTTCTATAAAGGGCCGGAGAATAAATATTTTAGTCTTTTCAAGCCATATGGTCTCTGTCTTAACTATTCCACTCTGCTGTAGTAGCACAAAAAACACATGAATAGATATGATTGTATTCCAATAGAACTTTATTTATTAAAAAAAAAAAAAAAAAAAAAAAAAGGACGGTAAGCCAAAATTGGCCCATGGATTATAGTTTGCCGAACTCAGTCTTAAAAATTCAAGAAATAATGTGGATTTTTCCACCAGCCTAATACAGAAGAAGATAAACTCATCCAAGATTCCAAAATGAACTTCTC
This sequence comes from Ursus americanus, assembly GCF_024610735.1. Classification (NCBI taxonomy): domain Eukaryota; kingdom Metazoa; phylum Chordata; class Mammalia; order Carnivora; family Ursidae; genus Ursus; species Ursus americanus. The sequence goes on along the minus strand of NC_142143.1, from coordinate 16,091,021 downwards.
CAGAGTAAAATAAAACTAGAAAATAATTTAGTTCTCAAACTAGGTCATATATAATGGACATGTGATTCCGAATTTCACATTTTCAGTTGAATTTGCTTTAGAAGGTTTTTTTTTTTTACATACACAAATATTTATGATGACTCAACTTTAAACTGTCAAGCAAAAGCATGCCTATAACCAGAAGTTAGCCTCCAGAGGCCTCCCTGACCTTTGACCCTTGTTTGGATTGCAATCAGCATCTGTGACTGGTCTTTGTTCTTAGTTACTATGCTTTAAATGCAGTTCAGTAAAGCCACAATTACAGATTCCAAATGAGCAGTATCATCACTGCTTTTGAAAGGGGTTGTTTTAGGGAGTGTGGAATGGTCCTGGAAATGAAGACAGAAGGCAACAAATAGCAATCTGGCGTCGAAGTTGCCTTGCTTTGGGGAGGAGAGCCATTTCTGAAATCTGCCTGGATGACATGACTTAGCCGGAGTTATCTGTCCAGAAAAAGTCTGGAATGTTCCTGCCTCGGGAAACAATGGGACCACCTTCCTACTGTCCACACCACGACGCTCACAGTAGAAGCTTGACTCTGTCGCCATCTCTGTCTGGTGGTCACCACCTCTCTGAACCTCAGCTTCCTTCAAGCAGGTAATTTATCATGATATGAAATTTTACTTCACTTTGGACACCATGCATTGAATAGAAGAAACAGCTTTCACTGCAGTACGGAGACATAATACAATTTTCTTAGGTATGTACTCCCAGGGTATATTCTAAGTATTAAGTCCCCATCCCATCTGCAGATTTACAACTGAAACCTTCCCAAATATAAGGGAAGCTTTATTCTGAGGTACAAGTACAACATTAAGTAGACATTCATTTCAGAGTATTCGAAAACAAAGAACACCAACCCATCCATTGCATATTAAGTTTAGATCTGAAACACATGAAGAAGACTTGAGAACAAAGTTTCCTTTTTTTTTTTTAAAAAAGATTTTTTATTTATTTATTTGACAGAGATAGAGACAGCCAGCGAGAGAGGGAACACAAGCAGGGGGAGTGGGAGAGGAAGAAGCAGGCTCATAGTGGAAGAGCCTGATGTGGGGCTCGATCCCATAATGCCGGGATCACGCCCTGAGCCGAAGGCAGACGCTTAACTGCTGTGCCACCCAGGCGCCCCGAGAACAAAGTTTCCTAATGTAAGCTATTTGGCAAAATTTTGTAATTCCATGGTGTATCAGTTAGGGATGTATTTGGCTGCATTTCACAAAAAGCCAACTATCAGTAGCTTAAACAAAGAGAGTATCGTGTTGGTTTTGTTTGTTTGTTTGTTTATTTGTTTTTTAAGTAGGCTCCACACCCAGTGTGGGGCCCAGTGTGGGGCTTGAACTCACAACCCTGAGATCAAGACATGTGCTGAGATCAAGGGTCAGATGCTCAACTGACTGAGCCACTCAGGCACCCCAAGAGAGTGTTGTTTTTATTTCATACGACAAGAATTCCAAGGTAGCAGGTGACACAAGAAAATATGCTTCAGTTTAGTGATGTCACCATAAATCCAGGATCCTTCTTTCTTTCTTCTCAGACTTATGTCTGTTGGCTTCAAACCTCAAGGTGACAGTTTGGCTGCTGTAGCTCCAGACATCACATCTGTATTCCAAGGAGGAAGAATAAGGAGGCTAGAGAAAATTTCCTGAAATGGCTTTCTCCTTTTATAGGTGAAAGAAAAACTATCCTTGAGGCCTCCAACAACCCCAACACCCCTGTGCAGACTTCCATTTGCCTTCCATTGGACATTTATGAGCTACACGGCTATCCCTAGAAGTAGAAAAGCCAGGACAGTGAATGTGTTGGCTTTCCAACCACTATAATAGAGGTGGCAAGGAAGAAGCAGGTGAATGGGTGTCAGACTAGCCAACCCAACTTGTCTGCTGCAACACGTTACATGTATGTGTATATATATATATATATATATATATATATATATATATATATATATATATTCTTGCATTTCTATTTTTTGTGTTCTCCTATTTGTCACTAATAAAAGCATTTCTTTTATTATTAAAAAAGTAATTTTTAAAAGTTTATTGTTACGATGATTATTATTGGAGTCATCACTTCGAACCCAATAAAAATGTTGGTGTCTAAATAAATATATTTAATTTCTAATTGCCCTTCCAATATACCCTCTATGGCAGGAGCTGGCAAACAATGACATAGGCCAAATCAGCCTACCACCTGTCATTCTAAATAAAGTTTTACTGGAACACAGCCGCACTCATTCATTTATTATTGTCTGTGGCTGCTTTTGTGCCACTACGGCAGAATTGAGGAGTTATAATAAAGATCATATGACCTGCACACCTCAAATACTTACTGTCTGGCCCTCTACAGAAAAGGTTTGCCAACCCTTGATTGATAGGATATGCCCTAGAAGAAGCTGGCTCGTCCTGCAGAATTTCAGACTCCTCTTGAGTGTCTTCAGGACAGAGTGAATTCTTTCTTTCTTTCTTTTTCTTTCTTTCTTTCTTTCTTTCTTTCTTTCTTTCTTTCTTTCTTTCTTTCTTTCTTTCTTTCTTTCTTTCTTTCCTTCCTTCCTTCCTTCCTTCCTTCCTTCCTTCCTTCCTTCCTTCCTTCCTTCCTTCTTCTTTCTTTCTTTCTTTCTTTCTTTCTTTCTTTCTTTCTTTCTTTCTTTCTTTTCTTCTTCTTTCTTTTACCTTCTTTTTTTAAGTGAAAACAACATTCCTATATGGTCCTGGTGATTCCAGCACTGCCACCTACAGAAACTGATCTAGTCCCCATGTCTACACTGGGCCATAGGTTTTTTAAATGAACTCTTTCTAGTTTCCCGTTAAAAATAAGACGTTATGTAAGAGTCACCTGCTTGCAGAGGAGAATCATTTAAGACATTTCCTGTTCTTTGGTATTTGATTTTTCAAAAGGCCAAGCAATGAACTCACTGGGTTAGGGATCACTGTCATAACTGAACCAATAATAAAGTCATCTTGCTTTTTATACACTTCGCAAACAAAAACACTTTAAGAAAAAGTCAGGGAAAATAGGACATGTCCAAGGAAGCTTCACAAAGCTCGTCGGAAACTGATTCCATCTCCCCTGAGAGCAGGATGCAGCCACTCCTCTTGCAAGGCCATAATTCATCCCGACAGCCTCTGGGGCTTAATTAATGGCCACCCTTCCCTAATGGAACAGTTAAGCTCTCCAATATAACTGTGGCTGATCTCAAGTTCTGGCTTTGGACAAGAATCCAACAAACTTGGATATGAATCTTCAGAATGCTGAGCTGCCTTTGCCAACCACATAAGGTAAAAGCCTAGGAAAGACCCAGACGCCCCTTGGCCTTCTCCAGCGCCTCCTGACTGCCCTAGTTTCTGAGCTGCTGACCGCATGGCAGGCTTTGCAATGGGTCAGCAGTTGTGGCCAGCTTGGCCTGCCGTCTGCTAATTATATAAGCTATACTTACCTAGAAGGGATGGGTGGTTTCTTATGAATCTGGCTACTATGATTATAAATTTAATTCCTAAAAGTAGCCCAAAATGTGGGTTCCTCTCTTTTTTTACCCTAGCCCCTACCTTCCACACAAAACAATGCAAATGCAAGCATGACAACAACAAAAATGGATTAAAGAGGAAAGCAAATCCATTTTCTCTTTTGTTTTCTACTTTGTGTTTGACTTGCAGTAACTCACATCATGTTGTCTCTCTGGCAGCCCAACTGTTGCCATGCCTTATTTGGCCGATGAGGAAACCGAGCGGTCAAGTGACTTGTGCAAGATTCCGGAGAGAAGTGGCTGGGCTAGGCTTGAGGGCAGGCCTGTCCCGCTCCAAAGGCCACCCTGAGGCCATTAGATATCAAACGCAAGGAGAAAGAGCGGGCCTATTTAAGGAGGGACGGCAGAGCAAAAAGATGGAAAGAACCTGGGTCCTTGATGGGAGATTGAACAGCGAAGAGTTGCCCACCTCGATGCTTCTTATTCGACAAGGAAACCAGTGCCTGAGCCTAACTCCACTTTTCATTGGAAGTTCTACTATTTGTGGCTGAGCGTATCCCTGACTGATACACCATGTCCGTGCAGGAGCACGTGGTTCCCTCCACTCGCATTGCCCTGCACCTCACCCCATCCTTAACAGCCCTGGCAAGTGTCTAGACAATTCCACACATCCTTAAGACACAGCTTAAAAGCCACCTCATGCTTCAGCTTTGCTAGAAGCTTCTCCTGCACAGTTAGGATCCCTTGTCTTGTGTTCCTGCCGCACCTGGTATTTTGTCGGTTGCATCACACTTTTCACTTTGAGTTGCAAAGACTGATTTCTGATTTCTGATTTCATGCCTTCCCACAGACTCTACGCTCTCTGAGACACAGACCATCCTGTATCCTTATACCAGGCACTGTGGCACGTGCCCAGTAAATGTGGAAGGAAAGAGAGAGGGAAAGAGACCGACAGGGAAGGAGGGAAAGAAGAAGAAGCTGTGAAGGAAGGGAGAGAGGGAGGAAAACAATAACCCTTTGAAATGGATGTGGCCAGTATTAGTTTGATTAAGAGTATGGGCTCTGGAATGTGACTCCCCAGGTGTGGCTATCTGGTCTACCACTTACCAGTGCTATGATTTGGGGCACGTTATGTAATCTAAGTGATCATATAATTTAATATACAAACTTTTGGGCCTGGAAGGTGGTAGAAGGTTAAGCCTAATGAGAAGCTGGGATAACAAGTATAAGTGGGGACAGTGTCAGGCAGTCCAGGACAAGTGGTCTCCTTCTGTTTAAACTCCTTGGAGCTCAATTTTTTCATCTATAAAATGACGATGATAATAGCTGTTTTATAGGGTTGTTTGAAGGATTGCATTAAATACTGTAGGCAGAGCTTTCAGAGCAATGCTTGGGACTTAGTAAGTACCTCATAAATGTTAGCTACCCTATTATTGAAGATGTGATCCTCAGAAAGGTTAAGTGACTTTCCCAAGAACACTCAGCTGGCGAGCAACATGTCACACCAAGTCACCAGATTCTAAACTGTGATGTCCCCAGGACACCTCAGCCACTTCTAGATGAATCCAGGCACTCTCTGTTTAGCCTGCACTCAACACAGACTAAGGCCAAAGGTGGGGGACTGTCCTTTCCCTGGCTGCAAAGGCAAGGGGTAGGGGGCAGGCAGGGCCCATGGGAGGCTGCCTTTCCCATGCAGCAGCTCCAGGGTTCCTTTTATCCCAGGCCGCATGTTCTTTCTCTTCCAAGAGATCAGTACAAGAAGAAGGGGAATAAGTCGTCAAATTCCCCGCCAGCCCAGGTTGCTGTCCCCAATCCTCGTCTGCTTCCAAACCACCCCACCTCCCTGTCCCCATCACATCACTGCTGAGGCATTTGGCTTTGCTGCTGCAGGTTGCTGATAAGACACAAACTAAAAGCTTCTAGGTATCCAACACCATTATACTGGTCTGATGATATATGTCCGGACCCTTCTTGCTGGCTTTCATGTAATCAGAGCTCACTTATCGCCTCCCTCCCCTGGATCACAAACCCTCCAAGAACCAGGAGAGAATCAAGAGTCTCAATAAATGCTTAGTGACAACTGGGGGGGGGGGGGCGTTTGTCTCTTGGGAGTTAAGAAAAGGAGCTTTGGATTCAGAGTTGAATTTGCCTTCTGACGCCATCATTCAAGAGCTACATAACCTGCAAAAGCAGCCCCTTCCAGCCTCAGTTTCTAATCTAGAAATCACGGCGGTGGTAATAGTAACTGCCTTACAGGCCCATGATAAAGGATAAGTTGATGCCCCCCGAGCCCTTAGCCCGCTGCCTGGTAGGTAGGAAGTGTCCCAATAACGGTTACTTATTATTGTTATTCTCATTATTCTCACTGGGCCGATGGAAGTTGTTATATCAAATTAGCCCTCTATGTCTGTGCGACCAGCCTCGTATGCCCATGCCCAGGGCCCAGAAAGACAGTTGTCCCGAATCCATAAAAAAGGGTCAAGATCCCCAGTGTGCTTAGAAATACCTTGAGAGAATTCAGGACCGAGGGCTGGCCACCTCTGAAGCTTTGTCCCTCAATCTGCCTTCCCAAGCAGCCCTGGTTTATCCAGTTGCCTTGCTCCCGACAGCTTCACAACCATTTATAAGGCTACTCAGCACTTTGATCAAGGAGCAGCTCAATTTAGCCCTCAGCACCTGGAGCGGACACTTTGAATGCTGCGCCCGGATTCATTCACATGTGTCGTGTACAGGTTTTGTACATCTATAGCTCCAGCTCCTGTAGGCTTTACTTCTAATTACTTTTATTTACAACTTTCTTTAGAGAAGTACTCTTGAGCGAGGGAGCCAAATTGCCTGAATGTGCAGAGAGCCAGAAGCTCTCAAGGCATCCTAGAGCCAATGGCCAGTGGTTGGAGTAGGAAAGCCCAGCTCCCTGGCCTCGAGGCAGAAGGAACTCTCAGGATGTAATTTACACTCCAGAGGCCCCCACAGGAGCAGGCTGAGCCTGGAACTGTGCCTGAAATTGTACCCTTGATCAACTTTCTCTTCTCCAACCTGCTTTCCTTGTTCCTTTTCTCGTTTCCCCTGGGAGCATATTCTTAATAAGTTACTTGTGCACAAATGGCCATCTCAAGATCTGCTTCTGGGGAGCCTGTCCTGAGACGCCCAGGTGAAGGCGACTCCTTGAGACCGTGCATCTTTCAGCAGCCTAGTCACTAGCGCTCCCCGCCCTGGCAGTCTCACAAGGGCGGCCATCCTGGCCCTCGGCTTCCCTTCCTGACCTACTCCAGCTCCGTCCTGTCCTGTTCTCTTCTGATCGCCCACCGGTGGATCTTTCTTTCTTTAGGATTGGAAAAAGAGTGACGGTCACATGCCAAACAATCAAAAAAGCCAGAATCCAAACCAGATCGGTCTGCTTTCACATTCACGCTCTTCACCACTGGGATGCCTACCGCTTAAGTTTTGTCTTTGTGGCTCATCTCTGGGATACCGATTTGAGAATATCTTCCAAAGACTCTTAATTTGGGTTCACCGCATGGAACTTCCCCAACTCAGATTCTTTGAAGCCTTTCTATTTCTACTTTCTGATCCTTTAGAACATAGTGCCTGGCCCTGCCCATCCAATGTTCCAACATGGAAGACATAATATCTTTGAGCTTCATTCATTCATGCACACAGTCTAGAAAATATTTATGGAATGCACTCTCTGAATCAGGCTCTATTTGAAACACTAAGGATACATGATTACTGGATTAGGGAAGGAAGGGAAGAATGTTAAAGGTTCTTATTCTCTTTCTGGTTTTAATTTCTTTAATGCATTTCCCCAAACTCCACCAAGAGTTAAAAACAGTATGACATAAAAATAATGGGCTTTGGGGGTGGGAGGTAGAACCAGAGCTTAAAAAATACTCCAGGCAAAATCCTGGCTGAGTGATATTGGATAGATTCATGTAAGGTAACTCTTCAACGGTGGTTCCCAACCTGGATGCATCCAGGATTTCTTTGGCAATATCCGCAGACATTTTTTTTTTTTGGTTGTCACAGCTGGGGGATGGACAAAGGTCAGAGGTGCAATGAAACATTCTGCAATGCCCAGGACAGTCCCCCACGGCCGAAAACTCTTTGGCCCAGAATATCAATAGTGCTGAGGTTGAGAAACTCTGCTTTATAATAGTTCCAAACCCACAAGGATGATGTAGAAACAAAGGAATAACTTGCTCCCACTAAGTGGGAATCCTCCCCCCTGCCCCCCCCCCCCCCCCCCGGTCTTTCCTTCCTCCTTCTGTGGCACAGAATACTAACATATCCTCAGATCTAGAAGTTTGCTGGGAAGCATGAGGCCTGGCCTAACTCTCTACCTCCCTCACTCCCACCTCAGCCCAAGGGAATTGGCCTAAATTCACAAAACAACTTTCCTCACTTCAAAGGAGATATTCTGTTCTCTTTGCAGTGACAGAGATTAAATAGGTACTTATCATTCTAGCACATGTTGGGAGGCTCAGGCCTTTTTTCTTGTTCTAAGGAGATGGAAGCCACATAAAGATCATACAGCAAGCATAATGGCAACCAGATTTCATCCTGTGCTTTCCTGGAAAAGCCAAGCTGCAGGCACTTGCCTGCATGAAAACGCCCGAGGGATTGAACCCAGGTATGCTGGACTAAGGGCCTCTGGGACCAATTCTGCTTTACTCTTTCCTAAAGCTATGACATTCTTAGCAAATTTCACTTCCTGTGACATAATTAATTACAACTTGCCCAGGCTAGGAAACAATGGGCACGGAATCAGCATTCTTTTTTTTTTTTAAGGTTAAATATAACTTTCATGCTCTTGATGACTATTTTTTAAAAATTCAGGATTCCTATTAAAAGTAAGAAGACTATTTTTGGCCATGTTGTAAAGATACAAATCCGGGGCTCAAGGTAACCTAGGAACTGTCCCTGGTAAGACGATAGCGTCTTATTCGGAGACATGCTGCTTCTTCTTTTTTTTTTTTTTATGTTCAGTTAGCTACTATGTAGCACACGATTAGTTTTTGATGTAGTGTTCAATGATTCATTAGTTAAATATAACACCCAGTGCTCATCACAGCACATGCCCTCCTCTATACCCATCATCCTGTTACCTCCTCCTCTCTGAAACCCTCAGATTGTTTCCCAGGGTCTCATGGTTCATCTCCCTCTCTGAGTTCTCCCCCTTTGGATTTCCCTCCCTTCCCCTATGGTCCTGTGGTCAGCCGTTCTTGATTAAAATCTCTGCTGTGTCTACTTGCTAGCTATCTAATCCAGTAGCTACTAGCCACAAATGGCTATTTAAATGTTATAAAATGTTTTAAAAATTTTTTAAATTAAATGTTTTAATTAATGTTTAAAAAATTAAAAATTCAGCTCCTCCATCATACTAGTCCCGTCTCAGGTGCTCAATAGCCCCTGTGGCTAGTGACTACCACATGAGACAATGTAACTATAGAATATTCCAAAATAGCACAGAAAGTCGGGCAGCACTGCACAAAGGATGTTGGACGAAACTACATAGTTAAGCCCTTGTTTCTTCAATGGCAAAATGGGGACCGTATTCCTTGTCCTGTCCCTGTTCCAGAACTATTGAGAAGGTAAACCAATGGAGTATGCATGCTCTGTAAAATATAAAACATTATGCAAATGTAAGGACTGTGATAAGAGCCCAATCGTTTCCTTTACCAAAGATGGTCAGGTTTGCTTTATTGCCAAGAAACCAGAATGCATTCGTCCAGGCATTTTATTTCTTTTCTTTTTGGGGGGAAGTGGGGAGGGGCAGAGGGAGCGAGAGAACCTTGAGAAGCCAACAGAGAGCCCAACACAGGGCTCGAACCCATGACCCTGAGATTAGGACCTGAGCCGAAATGAAGAGTCGGACACTTAACTGACTGAGCCACCCAGGCGCCCCCAGACCTTTTATTCTAAAGTAATAAATCATCATTCAGCATGACTAACTTTAAGGTGAGGAAGTTTTGTGGGTCCATTCCCCCCTCCTTCGTGACCAAAGTCTCTGCAAAGCAAATCCACTGGTCCATTCAAAGAGCTTTGCAGGTCACAAATTTTCCCTTGCCTACTTAGAAAGTTTTCACTATTGTTTTTTTTTTTTTTTTTTTTTTACTTTTCCTTCTAAAAACTCATCCCAGCTTCCCCATCCCTCATGGGGCATTCAAGCAAATTCAGTTTCTGGGTATGAGGGAGTCTGAATTTTTCTTATTTGGGATCAACAAAGCCTTCCAAATCAAATCGGGGGAGTAGTTCCCATTAAGCCCTGAGCAGTCTTTGGTGTTTGCTCTGCTGTCGGCTTGGACGCACCCCACCCAAAGAGCAACGCTCTGTTTTCACTTAGGCTTGTCCTGATCTGTTGTAAGTCATAATTCGATGAAAGCATTATAAGGCAATAAGAGCGTGCATGCCAAGTAACTGGCTGAATTATGAGGGCTCAGAGCATGCCAGTGGGCAGCTCGGGCAATCTGGAAGGTGCCATTGGAGTCCGGAAGGTTGGGCTACTCCCAGGCCTATCAGAAGTCCTTGTGTTTTCCTAATGGTAGTAATAAGCTTTGGCATTTGACTGGCAATCTTCATGCTCCCCAGGGGAATACTTTTTATCTACATGCACTGTTTAGCCATACCGTCGATTACTCCTTATGCAAGGAAACACCACAGATCTGAAAACTGGAGTCCTAGGAGCGGGCAGACCAAGAGGAAAACTTAGGTGTTGCTTTGACACTCTCTGCATATCAGGACTATTCCAGGGAACAAAGCAGATAAAAATCCTGCCCCTGTGGAGGCTATATTCTAGTCAGGAGGGGAATACGGGGAGGGAAAAAGCAGTAACAAATGAACAAATAAATATATGAAATGAGAAAAATACAAAGGGATGGGGATGTTAAAGATGGAAGAAGGAATTGAAATTTCATAAATAATCGTCAGGAAAGGCCTCACAGAGTGGCATTTCAGCAGGAACCTGAAGGAAATGAGGAGGCAAGCCCTACGAATATCCGCAGGTAGTGATCCTCAGGCAGAGGAACCTGGCAAGTGCAAAGGCCCTGGGGTGGAGGTGTGCCGGGGCTCTTTGAGAAAGAGTAGCAGATTAGAAGAGTTGAAGCATTGTGAATGGTGGATGGTGGACGTGGATAGTTGGGAAGAGGTCACAGAGGTGGCATGGGGCCAGATAACGCATTATCCTTCTGGATTCTACCCTGTAAGACATGGGAACTCCATGGAGAGTTTTGAGCAGAGAAGTGAAACCATCTGACTTAAGTTACTAAGGAATCTTTCTGGACACTGTTGAGAATAAACCAGGTTGGGGGAGGTAATGCAAGGACAAAGCATTTCCTGGTCAACCTACCTCACAGAGTTTTCTCTGACCCCTACTGTCCGTCAGCAGTTCACCACCCTGGTCTCTAGGACCTACAAATATTCATACCAAATCTGTATTCTCCCCACCAGAGTGATCTCATAAACTTCAGTGAATTGTTCCATCGGATTCATTCTTCCCACCCAATTCCAATCACAGCCTGACAAAATCAGAACTTATCATTGTTGGAAGGACCCTGGACAATTTCTTGGCTCAACCGTTCATTTTTCAAAATTATGAAATGGATCATACATACAGAACAATTTAAAGTACTCTTGTACTATTACTCAGTTAATAACAAGAACATTACTAGTCCCTTAGGTACCCACTGTGTCCCTTCCCAGTCACGTGCCTCTCCCTTTACCCCTTCACACCCACCCGGAAGTAACTACCATCCCACCTTCTGTGTTAATCATTCCCCAGCTTTTACTTGTGGGTCTCCACTTGCGCGTGAAGATCCAAATAATAGCATTTTGGAAAATGAGATAGCAGCACAAAGCTATGTGTGTCCCTGCCAGAGAGACACCCACATGAGAAAACAGGCTGAGCTGAGTCTCTAGGTCATGGTCTGGCTTCAGCTGCCCTGAGGTTTCACAAGAACCCCTTCTGGGGAAGTCACTGGATAAGGTCACAAGCGAGTCCTCAAAAACATAGAGCTTACTTCAGGAACACCGGAACTTGCCTGACAAGGCGGTAACGTGGGTCAAGAACCAGACGTACGGAAGGAACATAGGGTGAGTGGGCTGCTCTGAATTTACATGGGCTAAGTCCAGCTCTCAAGGCCAGATCAAAGCAGAACATTCCTTACATAAATGAGTGTTCTCAGCTTATCTAAGCACCAGGGCATGAAGCAGAGAGCAAGAACTTCCTCAGCATATGGTGAAGAGAAACCAGGTCTAGTTCAAAGTCCAGACCAGACTCTCCAGAGTGTTCTCTGCTCAGGTTACTCAGAACTTGGTATTGAGAGCGCTCAGTGGGTCTGTTTCTGCTCAGATCTGGCGGGTTGCCCCTCATATGTGGACACAGCCTTTATCCTGGGATATCTCTTGACCGTGCTCCTGGGGATTCCCCTCATTCCCTCCTCTTTGGGCTCTGCTGTGTGCTATTTCCATGCCTCCGTTGTTCTTGATTGAAGTACTTTCATTTTGTTGAAGTACGTCCTCCAGTGGATTTTTGACAGCATTTTGAGACCCTAAATATTAGAAAATATCACTATTCAGCCTTTAGTTATAATTAATTATTTGACTAAATATATAAATGTTAGTTGGATATTGTTTGCCTTTAGAATTTTTGGAGATACTGCTGCTGAAAAATCTGAAGCTGTTCTGATACCTGAACCTTTGTAGGTAATCTGTTTTTTTTTTTTTTCTTTCCAGAAACTCACAGAATCTTTTTTTGTCTCCAATATTCAGAAATTTCATGATAAGCCTTTATGCAGATCACTTATTCCCCCGTGCAGCCCCTATGCACCAGGTGACGGCTCTTTTGGTCCGTCAACCCATGTCCATTAGTATTGGGAAATTTTCTTAAATCATTTCACGGATTGTTTCCAGCCTTCTCTTTGGCTTTCTCCAATCTCTTTTTCTGGGATTTCTTTTGCACCAATCCTCTAATATTGTCACAATTTCACTTCTATTTTTATTTCTTGGTCCTTTTGCTCAACTTTTTGTGATATTTCTTCAAATTTATCTTCCGATTCTTCTATGAAGATTTTTGTTTCTGTCCTCATGTTTTTAATGACCAAAAACTTGTTTTCTTCTCTTTCTTTATTTTAGAGCATCTTTTTCTCATTTCGTTCATGGACCATCTTATCTCTCTTAAGAACATTAGTGAAAGATGTTTTGACATTTCCTCTCATCCGTGTTCCCTCTCTGTTGTATTTCCTCTGCTTATTTTTTTGGTCTCTGTGTTTCATGTTAACGCCGCTTCTCATGTCTGGTAACCCTCCTGGCTTGCTTGTTATGAATGACAGTGAGAAATCAAAGAACTGATGGGAAGCTCTCGTCTGAGCAGTGGAGCCTATCAGCATTGACTTTACCGGACTGTGTGTTAGGAAACCCCCTTGGTCAGTACCTTTTAGTCTTTTTTCTTGGCTGGAGTTTAGAGACCCCAGAGAATACTCTACTCATCTCTGGCCTGGGGGGGAAAGATCTTGACGGCATTCTTTCATCGAAATGGGGAAGAGAGAGGGACATCTCAGCATATAGCATGTGTTGTATGAATGGTCATTTAAATCCCTTCTCTTTGATATGTGTCTGCACTTCACGCCTGGTATCCCCTAGTCCAGTGTCCTCCAGGTTTGCCTCTCCGTAAGATAAGCTTTCAGACTTGCAAGCTGTATAACCATTTAAGGTAAGTAATACTAGCTGTAGGAACAAATTCCCAAATCTTATGGCCTAACAAAATAAATTTACTTCTTGCACCTACAAATGTCCATGTTCTTACTTGGCAGACAGCTCCATACGGTCATTCAGGAACCCTGTTTCCTTCTATCTTGTGGGTCCACCAGGCTTCAAGGTTTGCTCTATATAGCTCCTGTATACAGAAAGAAAGAGAAGATTATGTATGTAAGGTTGTTATGGGTACATATCATTGTGCCCACATTGCACTGTGGACTCGGTCACATGGCCATACCGAACTGCAAAGGAGATTGGGAAATGATCAAGCTGCGTGTCCAGAAGGAAAATAAAATGAACTTAGGCGAACACATAGCAAGCACTACTCCATAGACCCTGGCATATTACTTAACTGCCATGAGTCTCAATTTTTTAACCTATAAGATGATAAAATTGGAAGAATACTGCCTGCCTTATGATGTTTTTGTGGAGATTACATTTATGAAATGCTTGGTCTAGTGACAGGTGTGCAATACGCCCTCAGAGCGTAATTGTTGTTATTATTGTTGTTGTATGTTTTTCTTCTTACATGAGTTCATTTTATCAAGAATGGGGATCCATGAAAGATTGAATCTTTCATCTTTCAAGGAAGAAATTTAAAAAGCAGAAGACGGTATCCAGCAGAAAAATAAGGAAATGAAGGAGGAGAAGGAGCAGACTTTCGTGCTGAATATCACATCCATTTCATTTATATGTCAAATATTTCCTGAGTATCTACTATGTACCAAGCATTGTATTAGAGATAAATAAGATAAAAGCCCCACACTTGAGTTTACCGTGGTCTCACTGAGAATCAAAACGCTAAACTTTGCCCCTCTTTTGGAAACTTTGGGCCATTTGCATAGTAAAGTTGGGAGAGATCTGAAACAATTCACCAGTTTAGTAGTCAAAACTTGGACTAATCAAAGTTCTCAGTCGCCTCCATGTTGCTAAACCCAGCGGCTAATTCTCAGTCTTTATTGCACTTGACGTGCAGGTGACCATGACCTCATTCTTGAAACACTGTCTTCCTGTGGCCTCCAGGACAATCCACACACCCAGTTTTGCTTTTACTTCATTGGTGCTCCTTCTTCGTCTCTTATGCTGGTTCTTCTTCATCCTCCAGAGCTCAGTCATTGTACCTCTTCTCTTCTCCATGTACACCTCTCCCTTGGCAATCTCGTCAGGGTTATAGCTTTCAATACCATCCCTAAATGGAAGACTCCCCAAATTATCTAGCCCTTTCAGCCCTCTCCTGAACTCCAGATTCATACATCCAATTGGCTACTCAACTTCTGTCCTTGTGCACAATGGGAATGTGGGCACTATTTTCAATATACCTGCTGCAATTTAGATTAGCCCCTTCTGTCCTGAAGGAAATCAAGGAACAGGCTTAACATGATGGGAGTACTTCTGCAGCCTTCATGTCTTTTAGAATAGGATCATATTTGCTGGTAGGGCTGACCCCTGGAAGGAAGGTGAAATCTCAGGAGAAGAGCACTGGTTGAATTCTCTGGGCCCAGTGAAAATGATACAGCCTACTGGTTTTAGAAATGCACAAGTCAGCACGCTGCCTCTTCTTGCTCTATGACTTCTCCACAAGCAAAGTCAGTAGCCATCTTCTCCAGGAATCCTTGGCACTGCTGTGGTTCTTGCAGTAGACAATGCTGCTACTCCACTTTATATTCCCAGCATCTCACTAGAGTGACTAATTCATCCTGGTTTTCCCAGGACTGTCATAGTTGCAAAACTGAGAGTCTTGCATTCTGAGAAACCGCTCAGCCCTGGATAAACCAAGATGGTTAGTCACTTTACATTTAACACAGCGCCTGTCACCTAGTGAGGCATAATAAATAAATGTTGGATGCAGGTGACTGTGTTGCAACTATTTGTTCATGTGTCTCCCACTCTAGCGTCTGGCATATAGCATAATGCTTCCTAAAAGGTGTTTCAGAGAACCCTGGTTCCATACGATATCAACAAAGGTCATTATGATAGGAGATGCTATTAGCTCTACCACCCACATCTCCTTTCCTGAGTTGCTGCATCTATCCTCTCAACGATCTGTTAGCTACTAACAACTCACAGCTATGCCCTTTACAAAGAAAGATTGCCCTTAGCCTATGGGAAGCTTCTTGCCTAGGGGTTTTAAAGAGATTCTGCCCTCCCTCCCAAAGGGTCACTTTATGGTGACAACTGTCTAATACTGGCATAGAAGGCTCATCCCACTTCCTTCAAGATGAGACGACTCTGTAGCATCATTCATGCTCTCCAGCTCCCTATGGGTTGTAGTTGAGGCTAGACGTCAGCTGAACCCTGTCTTTGCAAAGCTTTTTCTCTCACTTCCTTACAGATTTCTCCTGAGAGCTCCCTTCACAAATCACTTGCAAAATAATCCCCATCTTAGACTCTGCTTCTAATAAGCCAAACATAAAAGAGTTATTACCTAGAGTTATCCCAGGAAACCACCTCAAAGGATTCTGGAGTTGGGTCACCCACGTCACTGCAGCCAGCAATGAGGTCCCCCACCTCTACCGGTCGTTAGAGATTGATGGGCCCTGGCATGCTGCAGCACAGTAAATGCTTTCCCCCGAACTTGGATAGAATACAAGTGTAAGGAGATGCACTGGCTGGTGCAATGTATCTGTGCAAGGGAGAGTATGAGAAAATAATGATAAAGGTAGTGAAATTGGTAGCTGTTGGTGAGTGCCCTTAATACACTAAAAAAGAGAACATCATAGGTTCAGATTGATTGCTCATCAATTCACTAGAAGTGTGAAATCCAATGGGCTCCTTGACAGCGCTTGAAGACATTTTCTTATCTTGTAGCAGAGGGCTGATTGAGCCAAAACTAGGCTCAAACCTAATTGTACAAGTAGTAGAACTTCAAAGAAGGTTGATTTCTAGTTCTAATGAAGTCTTCTAATACCAAAGTTAGGCTCTGATGAAGAAGTGGGATCCAGAGGCTTGAGATGAGGATAAGTGAGTAGATGTACTTAAGAATCTGGAGCGACCAGTTTTCCTTGAACACTCTGGGCCTGCAGAACTGAGCCACCCCCACCCCCTTGTTAGAAGACAGAGCCTCCTATCCCCACCCAGTCTTACCTGAAGATTACACAAAAAACCTCAAACAAGACAAAT
The DNA here is from genome assembly GCF_024610735.1 of Ursus americanus. Taxonomy (NCBI): domain Eukaryota; kingdom Metazoa; phylum Chordata; class Mammalia; order Carnivora; family Ursidae; genus Ursus; species Ursus americanus. Next base: position 16,074,652 of record NC_142143.1, on the reverse strand, counting down.
GTATTAGAAGAAAATGCTTGCCTCTCTCAGGATCTGACTCTAGTTTCCCCTCCTGGCCACCAGACCCGTAATTAGGGTTAAATCTCAGCTTGACCTGACTGAGGAAGTCCTTGGCCTGATAAAGCAGAAAATAAACTCTACACCAATTGGACTACAGATAGAGATAAATGCGCCAGTAGGAACTGGAGTGTGAGAGATGGATCGTGATGATATTAGATCAAGGAGACTAACATGTAACACTGGATAAGGAAAAGTTTCGCAGTGTTAGGGTATTCTCTGTAATACAGATCCCCAACAATTGTTGGAATACACTGATTGTTGTTAAAATACTGACCTGGGCACCAGTCTGATAGGGACTCCTGAGATGGATATTGGAAACTAGGACGTCAATAGTAAATGAAGTAGATAAAAGACCTACTGGACAGATCGTGGAGGAAAAGACCAAAAAGCCCATGAAAGTGGGTATTTCAGAGAGGGTCTACTGAAGAAGACCAGAGAATATTTTGGCTGTCCATGTTCCTTTGGAGGGCTCAGAGAACATTCTGTTTACCAAGGTGATTAGGAATATGTTGGACAGGGGCACCTGGGTGGCACAGCGGTTAAGCGTCTGCCTTCGGCTCAGGGCATGATCCCGGCGTTCTGGGATCGAGCCCCACATCAGGCTCCTCCGCTATGAGCCTGCTTCTTCCTCTCCCACTCCCCCTGCTTGTGTTCCCTCTCTCGCTGGCTGTCTCTCTCTCTGTCAAATAAATAAATAAAATCTTAAAAAAAAAAAAAAAGGAATATGTTGGACAGGAGGGCACGAGCATTATTCAGAAGCTTAGCGATGCCTGTCTTCTGCAGGGTGAGCTGATGGTATGAGTTTCCTAGCAGCGGTGGGGTGGGAGAGGTCAGGAGATGGTGCTTAACTTCAGAAATCATGTAAACAGAACTACAGAAAGGATCAGCAAAGTTGGAATGGAAGCCAGGGAGGCCTGACATTCAAGGATATACAGAGATAGCTAACATACACAGTGTCTCTAAGGGTCAGACAGATAGACTGCAATAAGAAATTAAACTAAATTTAATTAATTAACTAATTAAAATTACTATGACACAGATCAACTCTTGTAATAGGTTCAGGTGCGTTTGTGATCCTCTAAGACAGGTGTCTCAAACATCCAGGCATCCTTTTCTTTTCTTTCTTTTTTTTTTAAGAACACCTCATGGGATTGGTATTTTGTGGAGTAACAATGCTTCACAGTTCATTGTTCAAAATATTTATGGAGTGAATGATACATGAATGTCCACATGGTCCCTTAGTACGATTTCATATAGGCATTGAACATATCTAGAGATCCAAAGTACCATTGCAATACCTACATCCTAGGAGGAAAAAAATGAAGAAAATATTGATCTAGTAATGAAAGAATAAAGTTGCTAACAGACCGGTCAAACCACAAACTCAAACGGGTCAGGAGCGGTCAGCATTTGACATGTCAGCAACTCGTTCACCCTTCCTCACCCCAGCAAAGTTTACAAAGGCAGGACCTCAAGAAAAATGACTTTGGAGAAATTAATGGAACAATGTATAGTGAGGGAAAGAAAGTCAATAATGAAACGGGTCCAGTTTAAACAGTCCAGGCCAAGACCACAAGGTGAAAACTTAAGTTACATTCAACACTGAAAATGAGTCCCTCTGCTTTATTTAGCATTCCAGAAGGTACAGAGCAATACACAAATGCTTCAAATGTATTAAGTTAATGTTAGAGTTATGTACCTCAGTGATTCAAAGCTGGGCACGATACAAGCAACAGCACACTGTAAGCTTTGTTCCCTCTCTCTGACTAACTATATGATTCTACCACTGGATCAACAGAAAGATTGAGCCAGCCAGGTAGCCCTCCAATCATCATAAAGGGCAATTTCCCTTCAACTGGTAGGTAAATTATAAGAGGGAATAAATCAACACTAGCATTAGTTCCAAAAGAAAGACATTTGTTTTCCAATAGTATATGTTTTCTGCCTCAGGCCTGTGCTGTTCAAACGCTTCAGGAATAATATCTACCCTGTTCCTTTGGAAGATGTCTCTTGCACGGTGCTCCAAGTCCTACTTGTAGGACATCTTGACTCAGCATTTGGAACTGCCAGCTGCTTCCTCTTCAGTCCCACTCTTACCCACGTGCAGACTTCATCTCATGTTCAGACTTTGCAATAGACTTAGTCACCCAACCTACCTTGTTACTGAACACCCATGAGGCATACCTCTCCGATATTTCCCATTCAAAAGCCACCCACAACATAGCGTGTCTGCTCTACACAGCCCTAACTCTACTTGGCCATTTCTTTTTTTTTTTTTAAGATTTTATTTATTAATTTGACATAGAGAGACAGCCAGTGAGAGAGGGAGCACAAGCAGGGGGAGTGGGAGAGGAAGAAGCAGACTCGTAGTAGAGGAGCCTGATGTAGGGCTCGATCCCATAACGCCGGGATCACGCCCTGAGCGGAAGGCAGACGCTTAATGACTGCGCCACCCAGGCGCCCCTACTTGGCCATTTCTGAAGAGCCATGTGAGAGGATCCAAGATATCATGAGAATATTATGAATTTAGACCTCAGTTCTAATCTCGGGGTGCCATTTGCTACCTGAGTCTTCTTTGGGCCTTAGATGCCTCATCTGAAAATGGAAATAAGTGCTGATGTTGTCAGACTTTGTGTGCGCCCTATAAGAAGATGTGGAGAGCAGATGGCACCATGGCTGGTATAGCTGGTATATAGTAGGCGCTGTATAAATGGCAGCTATTTAACACATAGAAATTGCCTCCCTCTTACCTTTTCCTCTCTTGTCTACTGCCTGCCTGAACCCAATTTTCCAGCCAGGTTAGGCTACCCACAGAACATAGAATGTTTGGAGTTTAGCAAGACTTTAGATAGCATCTGGTCTAGAGATGGCACATACGTTTCTTTCCCCAAGTCAGCTTCCCCAGTTTGTAGCGGCCACGTACAGAATGCAGAATCATTGCAACATAAATATTTTTTAATCCCATAAGTGACTAATCCATGTCATGGGAGAAGGGAGTGGTAGTAAATAAGGCAAATACATCTCACGTCTTATCAAGACATTCACCCCCACACACCCAGACTATCACCACCATCATCACCTTTTTAGAATAGAAGTTTGGGAAACTTGCCTTGAAGCCACATTTGCATAAAAAGTACCTCGATTATACTTAGATTACAAGGATACTTTCACATTACATAGAGGGGTGGTGCTGATGGTGAAGGGAGTGTAACACTCCACCACCACCCTTAAGAGCTGGAATATTACACAACAATAAGCCGCAGAGGGTTCAGTATGCACGCAGCAAGGTGAGTTATTTTAAAAACATGGTGTTTAATGAAAAAAAAAAAAAGAAACAAACAAACTGAGACATATCATACAATGTCCTTTACATAAATCAAAAATTCATGGGGCGCCTGGGTGGCTCAGTCATTAAGCATTTGCCTTCGGCTCAGGGTGTGATCCCGGGGTCCTGGGATGGGGTCCTGGGATGGAGCCCCACATCAGGCTCCTCTGCTGGGAGCCTGCTTATTCCTCTCCCTCTCCCCCTGCTTGTGTTCCCTCTCTCGCTGGCTGTCTCTCTCTCTGTCAAATAAATAAATAAAATCTTTAAAAAAAATTCATGCACAAAAAGAACAAGGAGATATCACTATACACCTATTAGAATGACTCATTTTCTTTTTTAAAACTACCATGTTAACTGTTGGCAAAGATACAGAGCAATTGGAATTTTCATTCACTGCTGGTGGAAATTCAAAATGGTACAGCCATTTTGGAAGATAGTTTGGAAGCTTCTTACAAAATGAAACACAGTCTTACCATATGATCCTGTAATCATACTCCTAGGTTTTTGGTAGCAAACCAATTGGGAAACTTGCATCTACCCAAAGATCACGTGATTGTATATAGCAGCCTTAAGTATAATAAAAAACTGGAAGGAACCAAAACGTCCTTCTGTAGGTGAATGGATAAACTGTACTCCATCTGTATAATGGAATATTATTGGGGAATTAAAAAGAATGAGCTATTGAGTCATACAAAGACATTGATGGTTCTGAAATGCATATGGCTAAGTGAAAGAAGCCAGTCTGAATGACTACATACTGCATGATTCCATTTATATAACATTCCGGAAAAGGTAAAACGGTCGAGGCTCTAAACAGAAGTGATTGCCAGGATGTGGAGGAGGGTTAAATAAGTGGGAAGAACAGGGTACTTTTTTAGGGTAGTGAATCTACTTTATATGATATTGTGATGATATGCATTTGTCAAAACCTCTGGCACTTCAAAGCACAAAGAGTAAACCTTAATATATATAAAATTTTTTAAATCAGAAGGTCAGGGGATCCAGGATGAAACACAGAATATGACCAAAAATTCTAAATGTATTACAAATGTATGGAATAACCTCATTGATGGGGGTGGGGAAATAAGATCTAACCAAAGCAATTTTGAAAATGCATGGAGTCTGAAAGACTAAAGGCAACAGGAACTGTACATGAGCACTGTGCCTAGTTGATAAAGTCATTTCCCATGGAGGTACAGTTTTTTTTTGTTTATTTGTTTGTTTGTTTAAGATTTTATTTATTTATTTGACAGAGAAAGAGACAGCCAGTGAGAGACAGAACACAAGCAGGGGGAGTGGGAGAGGAAGAAGCAGGCCCCCAGCGGAGCAGGGAGCCCAAGGCGGGGCTCGATCCCAGGTCCCTGGGATCACACCCTGAGCCGAAAGCAGACACTTAACGACTGAGCCACCCAGGCGCCCCTCATGGGGGTACAGGTTTAACGATTCTGAAACATTGTACTGGAATTGAACAGTTCAACAAATGGATGACAAATGGTGGGAGAGCCAGGTTTCTCACTATTGGAGTGGAAGATTACAGATAAGCAAGGGAAGTAGCTTAGAATGATCTACGTGGTGATGCATTAGGGTTGAAGATACAGTATGAACTCACATTTAGCTTAATATAGACACAGATTGTTACATATAGAAATATTTATGAATATGTGTATATATGCACAGGTTTTTGACAGTTGAGGGGGCATAGAAGCAATGACACCCATATAACAATGAACACACCTAGTGCCTAGACCTTGATTTCTTATATGATTCTCCAAGAAGAGGAACCAGGGATTCTTGTATGTATAAAATATGTAAGATGAGCCTGGAGCATCTTCTAGTGCCAGGAGTAAGGAAGTGTTTAAAATGAAATAATACCCACAATGATGAAGGTCTGTCAAAAAGACACAGGAACCAACTGGAAGAGTTCCAAAATAAATATCCAAACAAATAAGTATTATTCAAAACAAATACCCAGGGGCGCCTGGGTGGCACAGCGGTTAAGCGTCTGCCTTCGGCTCAGGGCGTGATCCCGGCGTTATGGGATCGAGCCCCACATCAGGCTCCTCCGCTGGGAGCCTGCTTCTTCCTCTCCCACTCCCCCTGCTTGTGTTCCCTCTCTCACTGGCTGTCTCTATCTCTGTCAAATAAATAAATAAAATCTTTAAAAAACAAAACAAAATAAATACCCAAAGCAAGTATATCTGTGAACTATTGAATAATTAAGTGGGGAAAGACAGACAAATACCCCACATAGAAGAATACCAAATAATTTATATAGACACTCTGCCTTCAAGGAGTACGACCCCTTGCTCCCTGTGTGGAGGCCATACCTCCTGACTTCCCTCCAAAGACTAGAGTATGGAAAGGAGGGCAAGGTGGAGGAGCCTGGAAGCTCTATCTCGGCGAGATGATCAAGAACGACGTCAATACAAGGCAAGAAACAACAATTGTTGGAGAGGATGTGGAGAAAGGGGATCCCTCCTACATTGTTGGTGGGAATGCAAGTTGGTACAGCCACTCTGGAAAACAGTGTGGAGGTCCCTTAAAAAGTTAAAAATTGAGCTACCTTATGATCCAGCCATTGCACTACTGAGTATTTACCCCAAAGATACAGACGTAGTGAAGAGAAGGGCCATATGCACCCCAATGTTCATAGCAGCAATGTCCACAATAGCTAAATCGTGGAAGGAACCGAGATGCCCTTCAACAGATGACTGGATTAAGAAGTTGTGGTCCATATATACGATGGAATATTACTCAGCTATCAGAAAGAACGAGTTCTCAACATTTGCTACAACATGGACGGCACTGGAGGAGATAATGCTAAGTGAAATAAGTCAAGCAGAGAAAGACAACTATCATATGATTTCTCTCATCTATGGAACATAAGAACTAGAATGATCAGTAGGGGAAGAAAGGGATAAAGAAAGGGGGGGTAATCAGAAGGGGGAATGAAGCATGAGGACTATGGACTCTGAGAAACAAACTGAGGGCTTCAGAGGTGAGGGGGTGGGGGAATGGGATAGGCCGGTGATGGGTAGTAAGGAGGGCACATATTGCATGGTGCACTGGGGGTTATACACAACTAATGAATCATCGAACTTTACATCGGAAACCGGGGATGTACTGTATGGTGACTAACATAATATAATAAAAAATCATTATAAAAAAAAAAAAAGAATGACATCAATAGTGAGAAGTCATGATGATAGTAGGAACCCTGGATAGGACGCGATAAAAATAGTATTTTTACCCCCTACCCCAAACACATTACCTTAATCTAATCATGAGAAAAACAGCAGACAAATCACAGTCGTGAGACACATTCTACAAAACTAACCGATCTTCCTCAAAGCAATCTAGGTCCTCAAAAACAAAGAAAATCTGAGAAACTTATCACAGTAAAGCAGAGCCTAAGGAGACATGGCCACGAAATGTAATGTGGCGTCCTGGGTGGGATCCTGGAACAGGAAGAAGACATTAGGTAAAAACTAAGGTAATCTTAATAAAATACAAGTTTTAGGTAATAATAATAATAAAGTCATCTGAAGAAATTAAAACCGAAATAGTTCTTTGTGTCTTCGCAAATGTCGTCCTCATTTGTGGGTGGACAACTGTGTCCCTTCTTGAGAGTTGGCTCCCAAATTGGAGATGCTGATGTTGCTGTTTGCACCTTTAATAATGTGCTTGTAGTCAAATTATCAGGAGCCCAATATGTTACATGGCTGTTGAAGCTAAAAGGGTGGTTTCAAAGGTCCCTTCCAGTTCTAACATTCTGTTTCTTGTTGGAATACGAGATGATTTTTTTCCATAAGACCCAAGAAGTCACAGACCACAGAATTAAAAGAAGTGTCCCCCAAAATGAAAGAAGGACTTCAGGTGAGTATAGAGGTGAGAACTAAAAAAAGGAATAAAGCTCTCAAGGCAAGGCCATTTTTTGAGTTCTCAGAATGGATATTCCTTTGGATTCAACTGAAGACTCAAATCTATTCAATTCCAGAAATTTCTACTGGGTATCCACCATGAGCCAGACCCTATCCTCAGTCCTAGAGATACCAGGGGAGCATTTAAAGGCTTAAAGCAAGGGGCTTACAAGAGCCTGTTTGCATTTTAGAAAGAGCACAGTGGGGAGTGGATTTGAATGGGGAAAGACAGAAGGCAGGGTGACCAATAGAAAGGTCTAGGAGGTTCTTGAAAAAATCCAGGCAAAATTCTGTGGTGCTCTGGATTGGGGTGTGCTGGTGGAGGTGGAAATGAACAGTTCTGAGAGATACTCAGAAGGAAGAAAAACCCAAACTTGGTGACTGGTTAAAAGACACGTGTCCAATGGGTTTACCTTTGCACATGTCTGCACAAGTATACGTGATACGCAGGGTCAGGGGGGTGCACTGGAATTTGAACCACAAGATTGCCTCTTAGAAGCAAACTCTAGCCCTAGGACCAGCTGAAGAT